>NC_084495.1:24846006-25146006 GCF_030035675.1 Rhineura floridana | reverse complement strand
CTAAATTAGGGTGGCCCTCTTGATGTTGCTGGACTGTAACTCCCATCATCCTTGACTATTAGCTATGCTGGCTGAGACTGATGGGGGTTGGAGCCTAACAACATGTGGAGGGCAATGGGTTTCCTATCCCTGGTTCAAATACATAGTCCCTTCAGAATTCTGGAGGTCTGATACAAAGCCCTTTGGTGCTGCATTGTGGACAGAAATCAACTATGCACAAAGACGTCCCATTCACATCAATGGGGGAGGGAGAAGCAGTGCATCCCCATATTTGTGCAGAGTTGCTCCTTCTGTTGAAGTGAATGGATGAAGCCCTAGTAGTTAGAAGAACCCTACCCTATCTAGAAAGAGATCACTGCATTGTACTGTATGTTTCTGTGAATTTGCATAGTTTGTTTCATCACCATTTCCTATGGTTTTATAAAGCATTGGCTCACATTACTTTTGCATATCATGGATGGATATTCTGATGAACTCTAGCACAGAATTCATCAACAGGATATTCTTCACCAGGAATTAAAGGCCTGAATAAAATGGCAGGCTTTAGAATAGTGCCTAATAAGGCTGGACTCAATCTGAGGCTGGACTCAATCTGTTCTGATCACCTTAAAGTTTCATGAATATTAATAATTACTGATTTTCCAAAGTTAATTAACAATTAAAAAAAGTATCTGGGAGATATCAGTATCAGGCTTGGCACATTTTGAATAGTTTCTAAGTTGGATTTGTTCATCTTAACTGTGATCAGTGCATGTATTTCTTATGTATGTTAAAGTTCTCTCATGTTAAGAAGTTGTTCTATGGGAGGGGGGGTATGGCATTAGTCTAGAGAAGATTTTTTTTAAAAAAAATCATTAAATAGTGCATATGCAGGATGAGAGATAAGAGGATCACAGAAATAATTCTAATATCTATCTGGCTCTATAGGTATTACCTTTTCCCCTCCTCCCCTTTTGGGAAGGTAAGAACAATCTTTCTGGGTTAGGATTTTTCTCATTAAAATGACTGGATTTTCCCATTGTTATCTGGCAGATTAAATAACTGACAGTCCTTTCACGAGCACCAGCAGCCTAATTTTCTTTTGCATTTTGAAATGTCCCTGTGGCTAGGATAGTGAATTGTTTGCCACAGATATTGGACCGTGCTTGTAATATGCCCATAAAAAAGAAAGATTTTTTTTTAAGGGAAAAGGAAGTTCATTTGAAACTGAAGAATGAGAATATTATTTTTATTAATGCAGCTCAGTTTGGATATCATTTCCCAAGAGGATACCCCAACTGCTGTATATATATTTGCTCAACATAGTTTTAATACTCTATCCAAGCAATCTGAAACAAATAAAGACAGAAGACAGTTGCAGGAAGATCAATCTCATATTATCTTTGTTTCTCTGATTGCATCTTCCTCTGTTTCATCATCCTAGGTGTGGACACATCAGTTTAGTTCCAGTCCTTGTCATTGTAACATATGTTCACCTATAACACTGCTCTGTCCTGTTTCAACATTCATCTGCCTTTTTTAAAAAAAAAAATTAAATATGTAGTGTGGTATTCAAAACTAGTCCTACTCAAAGTAGATCCATTAATAGACATAACTAACCTAGGTTCATTAATTTCAATGGGTCTACTCTGAGTAAGACAGTTGCATACAACCCAAATTTTAAATGTATCATCTCTCTAAATGAACAGTTGCAAATGTACTGTTTCTCAAAATACCCAGTTGCAAATGTATTTTGGTTGGATTTATTATATTTATATATACTTTTTTTTAAAAAAAGTCTATGGTTTTACCCAACTAAGACCTACTCAGAGTAGACTCATTAAAATAAATGAATCAGTTATGTCAATTAATTTCAATAGATTTACTCTGAGTAGGACTAATGTTGAATACAACCTTGTTATCACTTCACTCACATATTTTGATGGCTGCAGATGGGGCGGATATAAGGGAGAAAAAAGTTTCTCCCCTTCACCCCCCTCCCACCGCCAGTGCCTGTATACTGCAGGCTTCTTTTGTCCCCAAGGAAGAGGAGAAAGAAGCACTTTCCCAGCCCTATAACTGGCACATCCCAAGCAGGCCTATAGCAGGGGAGTGGGCGCTGCCCCCCTGAGCTGTGCTTCACCCCCCAGATTTTTTTTGGAGGGGGGAATTGTCTTTTTAATTTGTGACAGACAATGGCAACCTCCGTTTAAAGAATGATAGATTGTTTTAAGAACAGGAGTAATTTAAGAATAGAACCCTCTGAAAAAAATCAGTAAATAAGGCAAGGCAAGTGCACAACAAAAGCCTCACCTTGAAGAGCCCCCAAAAGTCTTCTCACTCAAGACTTTCCCTGACTGAGGGTGGATTTTTCATTATCACAATCATACTATAATTAAGCAATCATGAAAAAACCCAGCCTATGTGGCATAGTGGTTAGAGTGTTGGACTACGACCTGGGAGTCCAGAGTTCGAATCCCCACACAGCCATGAAGCTCACTGGATGACCTTGGGCCAGTCACTGCCTCTTAGCCTCAGAGAAAGGCAATGGTAAACCACCTCTGAATAATGCTTACTTATTCATAGGGTTGCTATAAAGTCGGGATTGACTTGAAGGCAGTCCATTTTTCATATAGTAGCATGTCCTTTGAAGAGTTAAGTATTAGAGTGTTGTATTGTGAGCTAGAGTTAGACTCCAACCCTTGGACTTTCCTTTGCTCTGCTTTTCATTTTCAGTTGTGCTGCTTATCCAGCTAGCAATAAAGAAGCATGTTGGTCTGCAGTAAGAAGCAAGAGTTTGTTTATTCTGCCATTATTATAGTGAGTAGAGCACGCCTGGGTGCTTATTGCTGCTAAAGAGTGAAATAAAGAGCTAACAAATGATCTGAAAAAATGGCTATTTTTTACTCTTTTAAAGTACTTACTATACTAACAATCATAGTGGCTATTTTCCACCTTCTTTTTCTTGATTATTTGATAGCAAAGGATGAAAATAGCCCTAGAGGAAAAGAAAAATCGCTGTGTACACGACACTTAGCTAGCTGGCTGGCTGGACACCTAAGCTGTAACTCAGGCCTAATTTCTGTTTTCCCCAGTATGTGTAGCTCAGTATGAGGCCTTTTCAGGATTTCTAGACAGAAAAATCAACCCAACAACCAGTAAAACAAAATCCACTTGCTTTCCACAATTAGTTTCCAATTGCTTAGTTCATCCTTTATATAGCGACCAGTTAAAAAAGTTTTCCCTTGATTGTCCAACAGGAAGGAAAATCTAATGGTCAGGAACAAGGCTAGAAGGAGGAACTCTCAAGGAGGAGTTTGGGGGCAAGTCTGTTTTTCAGGTGGAATCTAAAACTGAGATACCTAATGCAGCATCAAAGACAAGCTCAGGAGCTCATTGTTTTACCAAAGTAGTTCAGTTTATGAAGAGTCAGACCACAGGTGTAGCTGTAGCTATAGGCAAAGTCAAGCTTTTGAGTCTGGTATTCCTGGGGATCTCTCAAAAAAGTTTAAGACAATTCAACAGATTAAACTTCATTCATGTAAGCCAACACCCTCTGGATGGAGAAGGTGTGAGGGAGAAGGTCACTGCCTTTCCCTTCCCCTGGCCTGGCCATCACATCTTTTCCTTCAGTGGGGGGGGATTGGCTGGTGCTATGTGCCTCCCCCCATGCCCCACCCAGAAATGTGACTGCCCCAATTAGAAATGTGGCTGTCCTGCCTACCAAGGAAGGCTGACTACAGAGCTGGTCCCAACTCTCTGAGCATAGGGCTAGCAATGGCCTTTGCACTGCAGTTCCCAAGCACCTGCCAGCGAGTGGGCCATAACCCTGCACAAGGGATTATGTTAGGTGGGTGGGACAACCCGCCTGCCAATAATGTGGTGTCATAATGATGTCATGTGATTTACAGGGGTGATGATCCACCCACCTATCAAGTTTGGCCTGTGAGGCTGATCCTAATTAGCATCTGGCCCATGGAGCCAAAAAGATTCCTCACCCCTGGCTTAAAACGTTGTTGTTTGTGAGGACAGCAGAGCAAGGAAGCACAGTGGACTGCAAAGAAAAACCAAGTCAGGATAATTAATTGAGGATTAGGGACATACAAAAAACCAATTTTATTTATCTATTTATTAAGAAAGGTTATACAGTGCTTAATAATAATTTTTAAAAAAACCCTCTTTAACCAGTGTACATAAAACAGTAAAATAATTCAATAAGATACAGAGAAAATCAACATATGTTACTACTCGTATTGAAACTCTTTTTGGCTTCTCTAAACATTGTTCCATATTTAATCCTTTTTTTCCTCTTCAGATTTTTTTTGGGGGAAATCCTTTGTTACATTCTAGTGACAATTCTGCCCCATCCAACAGAGCTTAAGAATCACTCCGATAGATAAATACACATTGCTTAATCCATAACAATCCTGGTTACAAATGTAAAAGCTGTTAGATACAGCCTTTATCACAAAGGCAATGGAAAAGAGCAACATGATTTAAGCAGCGTTGTTAATTCAGTTATCTGTTGTGTGCCCGTCTTGATGGTAAATGTTACAGAAGGACTTTCCCCTGTTCCCAGTACTCCCCAATGCTATAGGGAGTCAGTGTTGTCAATTATTTGCCTAGATCAAATCATTTTTTCTCACCTAACTTTATTTTCTCATGCAAATATGACCTTTATCCCCCAGTCTATTGAATTACATTTCATTAAGGCCACTTGTCTAGCTTGGGGAATTGGTTTTTTGGGGAAAAATGACCCCTGGAATACAACTGACCACTTGGACTGTTTTAGCAAATGCAGTATAGCTGAAGAGCTGGGAGGGTGGAGAGAGAGAGAGAGAGTCTTGCTTTTTCAGAGTCTTATCCTTTTGCATCTCCACTTTCTCAAAACAGTTGATAACTTTGGAAAGACAACTTTGAATCCTTGACACAAACCTGTATATTAGAATCAGTATTCTATCCCCTGCTCAGTATTCTGCGGCACAGAATGTTCTCAGAATTCCGGAAATATTCAGATTCAGCTGTATAAAAATCCAATCAAGCAGTGGTGACTGATGCCCATTGAGACTGGTGGGCAGAAGGCAGGGAGGCCAAGAGCCAAAGACAAGCAGAATCATCTCATTCTAGTTTTCTCCTCATCTTTCTGTCTGCATCCTCCTCTTCGGTCTCTACAAGAGCAGCACTGAGATCAAGCAGCAGGAATCTTAGGCTACCCAGTTCTTAGCCAATTCAACCTACTGGATTGCTTGTAAGAAAGAAGGCAGGTGGGTTGGGGCTGGCTGAGGGCAGATTGCGCTTGGTGGGGCAGAGTCCAATTTGCCCCAAAAGAGTAGCCTCCACAGCAATCAAGCTATGCCATCAACTACTATAACATAGACATCACCTGTCCTTATGGATGTTAATATTAAGTATTTCTCCTTGAGCCTGGGCAGATGAGTTCTTAAAGTAACTTTATGGAGCTGCTGTTGTCATTTTCTTGGGTGAAGGACATAATCCCATTATCCTGACTCTGAAAATCAATTGGGCAGTTTCTATTTGCAGTTCTACTAGAATAAATATCAGTTACAATCCACCAACATTTGTCATGCTAACTGTCTTTTGGGGGGGGGGCATCATTGGAACTACACCTCATCATGATTTCTGAAGACTCTTCTTTGAGCACAACATTGACACTTTTTCATTATTATATTTATTGTTTCTCAGTTGTGTGCAAAGCTAAAGTCATTACAAAAGAAAACACAAATCAACATACATTAACTAATTAACTCAAAACCTAGTTTTGAGACAAAACAATACACAGGTTTGATAGTGGGACTGATGGCTTAGTTTCTGTACTACCACCATGAGTTGTATCCAATGTATCACTAAGTTAAAGTTACTTAGCAGTAACTTTACAGTGGAATGTTTTGAACCAGTGGAATGTTGTTGCACAAGAGAATGCATAAAGCAGGTTGCTGGCAACTTTGTTGCACAATAGATTGCACAATCTACTCCATAACAAATTTCTACTAGTGTACCAATTGTATTGGATTCCTCCTTTGTGCAACATTAAAACTCACCCGCTAGCACAAGACGCCTGTGCGTGAGAGTTAGTTATCCAAACAATAAACAGCATCATAATTTCTTGTGAATTTGTATTTCCATTGCTTCGGACACCTTGTGTTTTGCACGTTCATGTAAATACCAGTTGAGTGTCAGTCTTGTAATGTATTTGTGGTTATGAGGGTTGGAGGACCTTCCTAATATTTCATTATTTTGCTTCATTTGCTTCCCCTAATAAAAACAACAACAAACAAGCAGCTTCATATGTGCATTGTTTGCCTGACTGTGTGTTTGCATCTTGTCCTCTGCAGGCATTGTAATTGCCTCTCCATGCCATGTTGTAGATTTTGTGCATTTAGTACTGATCACTCTAATTGGCCTTCAAACATCTTCCAGAGACATCAGCATGCCACAGCTATGTACTTCTGTCGCTAAATGTCAATATAAAACTATCTCTGTTACACAGGTCAGACTCTCACAACATATTTTTAGCTGGATTAACAGACAGAAATTTCTCATTCCCTCCTGTTGCTGATATCATTAAGAAGTATAGGAGCACACTCTCTTAATAAATAAATAATAATGTATTTATAGATCACTCTTCTACAATTATATTCAGAATAATGCATGCCTATGCACCAATCAAACTCCTATTACAACAGAAACAGTAAAACAAAGCAATTAAACTGAAGAACATCAGTCTAAAAACCAAAACATATCTGAATAACTAAAACAAATCCCACCATTTTCAGTCAGTCAGCCATTAAACCCAGCCCAGCGCCAGCCCACAGACAGGTTGGACCCTGGCCCAAGGGCCTAGGATCTCACATGGGGCTCCAGGGGGCCCTCCCAGGATAAATGCACGCTAGCAGCAAAGGAGGGAAAGTAGGAAGTAGTGGCACAGACAAACCCAACCCAGCTCCACAGCAACCATCTGTCCTAAGCAACATCAACCACACCAGGCATTTATTCCACTTTAAGTAGTCAGGGCTTCCCCCAAAGAATCCTGGGAAGTGTAGTTTGTGTAGGGTGCTGCGAGATGTTAGGAGTTGCTCTATTCCCCTCACAGAGCTCAAATTCCCAGAATTCTCTGGAAAGAGGGCTGACTGTTAAATCACTCTGCCCACTAGAGCTCTGGCAGGGGAACAGGAGTCTCCCAACAACTCTCAGCACTCTTCACAGACTATACTTCCCAGGATTCTTTGCGAGAAGCCATGACTGTCTAAAATAGAATAAAGGTTTGTTGTGGATAGGGCCCTATTCAACTATGGTGCTGTTGTGCAAAGACAAGCAGCAGGCCGGTTGCTAAGGAGCTGCCCCTGCCTGCCCTGAGTTGCAGGCATGGGAGGAGGGATGGCGCTTACTGGCCTGTAGCAGAAGAAGCTAGGCAACACTGAGGGGAGGAAGGGGCTGAGAAACCATGTCTGTTCAAAAGTAAGCCCTGTTCAATTCAGAAGGGCTTCCTCCCAGCTGAAAGTAATTAGAATTGCAACCTAAGAATGGGATGTGGAGCTTGGAAGGAAAGTAAGGTGGATTTCCTGGTTTTCTCAGACTGCAATCCAGTAATGTCTACACAGAAGCAAACTCCACTGGGTCCATTGGGACTTACTCCTAGGTAAGTGTGCATTGGATTGCAGCCTTACTTACATAGTAATCATTGATTCCCCACCTCTTGTTCCCTTTGCTCTACTGAATTGATAGTGGCAATGTGTGAAAACCTTCCCTCTCCTTTTGCAGGCAAGCTTCCATAGTTTTGGGCTTCGTACTGAGGTTTCTGTATATGAATTCCCTCTCTTCCCCCACTTGTCTCCCCACCACCCCAGTTGTAGCTGGGGAGCTCCTTTTATTATTTACTGCTTTTTATAGAAGGAGTTCAAATATGGTTCTTACTTTCCCCATTGAATCCCCTCAACACCCCTGTGAGGTAGGCTAGACTGAGAGACAGTGACTGACCAAGTGAGCTTCATGGCTGAGCAGGGATTTGAAACCAGGTCTGGCAGGAGGTTCTAGTTATGAAACTTTTTAACTTGGAAACTGGCACATTTGTAATGCCTGATGGTAACTCAGCACATTCAGAGACTAATAGCTTGTCCCTAGAGAGCCCCCCTTTTTCAGTCCTTCATACAAAGTGCTGTATTAGTAGTACTAATCGCATTAAATCTCCACCAATGCTGTGTGTTTATTCTGCACTACACTCCAAAGGTGATTCCTCTTACTAGACGTTTATATGAGGGTCTCTGATGGACTGAGGCATGCTGGTGTATTGTTTTGAATCTGCGTTTATATCGGTCTACAGTATCTGAAAGTTTTATTTTCTCTGCATCTAAGCCCTGTGATATGGAAGTATCCTCTAGTATCATTTTTGTACACTGTACACATTTCTTAACATATAGGTGAATTGTAGCTGAATTATTGTGAAGCCTTTTTTAAAAAAAATGGAATTTTTACCTTTCAAAATAGTATTTGTTTAAGGCAGCAGCCTTTCATCTACTGTTCTGTCCTTGGCTTGCTCTGGTGCTCTGATATAACAGTGCCACATGGCAATAAGAGGGTCTAAGATTAATTCTAGAATACGCCTCCTAATATCTCCCTAACTGTTAGAGCCATACGACAAAGGAACCAATTACCTAGAGAGTTAGTGGGCATTCCAACACTGGAGGCATTCAAGAGGCAACTGGACAGCCATCTGTTGGGAATGCTTTGATTTGGATTCCTGCATTGAGCAGGGGGTTGGACTTGATGGCCTTATAGGCCCCTTCCAACTCTACTGTTCTATGATTCTATGATCTCAGCACAACTGAATAAGTTGTGAGTGCAGGGAAAGGGCCATGGCAGCATCTGCCTTGCATGCAGAAGGTTGCTCCGGTTCAGGCCCCAGTGGCATCTGCAGGTAGAAGAGATGCCATCAGGGATGAACTTGAGGGATCTTCTGGGAGAGGCTCCTGCCTGAAACTCTGAAGAGCTGCTTCCAGTCAGTGTAGATAGTACTGGGCTAGATGGACCAATGATCTGACTCAGTATAAGGCAGCTTCCTACATGAGTAGAAAATCCTGGTGGAGAATTGAAATTTTTATTTGAAGTGCTTTTTTCAAAGATACCTGCAAATGACAGGAAAGGATGGATTCAATCCCCCTAGACACACTTTTTTGTCTGTGAAAACATTAGAGAAGTCAACAGAAACAGCAGAAAATGAGAATTATTTCTCAGTACACTACATGGAAGATCCCGGGCTCTGATGCTATTCATCTGCCTATTATTAACATGGTAAACCAAAATAAATTCTTAGGAGATGAGGCCTACAAAATAGGTACATTTACCTCAATAAATAAAAACAAATCTAAATTTTGCATTTTTACAAGAAGGGATTGCAATATTGGCAAATATTTTAAAGGGGTGAGGCCACAAGGGAGGAGGAATGTGATTTCAGGAGGAAAGGGAGGGGACAAGGGCCCACTGATACCCTGATCCTGAAGCCCCCAGAAACCTGGAGCTGGCCCTGATGAAACAAATAGTTCTCCCCCTAGGAAGCTGCCTTATACCAAGTCAGACCAATGGTCCATCTAGCTCAGTATTGTCTGCACTGACTGGCAGCAGCTCTGCAGGGCTTCTGGCAGGAGTCTCTCTCAGCCCTACCTGGAGATGCTGGGGATTGACCCTCGAACCTTCCAGATGCAAGCAGATGTTCTACGACTGAGCTACAGTCCTTCCCTAAATATAATGCATGTTTGTATGTTCTTTTCACAATTACATGCTTTTAAAAAGTGAATTAGGGAGGTTTGCTTTAAAAAAGACCACCAAACCAAGTTTCTTCCTCTTCTGTAAGTGGAGGTCCCCAAAATTGATGGTTTACTTAATTCCCGGGGGGCAGGGTTCCTCTCCCCAAGAAAACGCATGATTTCAGAGAGATTTGGGGCTAGAAGATTTTGGTCAGAGGAGGGAATGTTTTGGAAGTACATCCTGTTGTAGTTCTGGAGGCAGCTTCCTATTCCTTCTACTTAAGTGATGTGCCCTCCAGTGTCACTGAGAGGGTTGCCAGGTTTTGTTTTGTTTTTCGTAATATCAGTGCAGATCAGGGGAAAAAATCTTGCTGGCTTCTAAAGGAAAAAAAAGTTTAACTGCTTGTACTTGTTGCAATGTAGCGTGGTTTATCTGCTGTAATGTATCTTCTTCACTGAATTTTATTTGGTGTGTGACCAACAATTTTAAAACTTTTTTTCTGTTTAGTTGTTTGCCACCCTAGGGTTCTTTGAGAGGAGGGGCTGGATGGATATTTAAGGAATGACTATCCATTCCCCTCCCTCCCCCCTTTTTTAACTGTTTAAAAGCTGCTGGTTCTGCTAGACTAGAGACTTCAGCAGCTAAGATCTAAGTTGATTTCTGTGGGCTGCTTCCATATTCCTATCCCAGAGTTCTCTGCACCCTTGCCTCCAAAGTTAACCACCTCTGCAACAAACCAGAAATAGAAATGGCTTACACAATTCACCACAGGAAAATTGGGGTGGCAAACAAGAGGCAGATATTTGGATACAACTGTACAGGGCCGGCTCTGGATATTTTGCTGTCAGAGGCAAAGGACAAGATGGCTGTTGTGACCCAGGTCGGGAGGGGAGGCATTGATAAGGGTGATACCAGCTTTGAGGACTGGGGCGAAAAGCTGAGGAAAGGGTCGAGCAGCGATGAGATCTCACAGTACCCAGACCCCTGGCCTTGTCAATTCAACTCTCCCTGATCCTGTCCCCCTGCTGGAGTGCAACTTGAACTGTCAGAGACTGCTCCATTAGGCACGCCCTCCTCGCCCACGCCAGAGGCATCACCTTGTCAACCTGATGTTCCCCAGCCGTGCACCCTGCAGCTTCCCACACTTCAGCAGACAGAAACCCCCACCAGTCAGAGGGGGGCAGCTGAGATCCAGCCTCCATCGCCCCGCGCTCGGAAGCTTCAGAGGCACAAAGTTCAATTGATGGAGTTGAGGAGGAGCCATTGTTTATGTGTGAAAGCCAAGCCTACTTAAGTGGACTCAGGGGAGGGTCTAGTTGCTGACTCAACATCTGAGAGCTGCGGACATGCTTAGACAGTGTTCAGGGTAAAAGTTACTAGAAAGTATAGAGAGGTTAATGAGCCCCAAAGCTTTTGATGTGCCTATAACTTTAATAAGAAGAGAGAAAATCACAGATGCAACTGCGACTGAGTCTTTCAACTTTGGGCAGGACAATGGCAAACCTTCCATTCCATGTACAGAATTTGTTAGGACTGGCAGCTGAATCTTACTGTTACACTAGGACTGTGTTCTCCAGGGTTCTCCAGAGCAGCTGGTTGAGAGGATGCATATGAGGTCTGTGGCACGCATAGCTCTGCTCTTCTACAGAGAGGAATGGCCTGGGGACTCATAAGGAACAGCTGATGGGGATGCCACTACTGTCCCTCCCCAATCTGCTGCTTGAATGAACTTGCAACAGTTGTTGAGACCCATTGATTTCACCTCCATATTCCTGATCCCCAATTCCCATGAAAGCAGCTATTTTTCACTGACCCGAAGTAACCTGCATATTGTCACAATCTAAGGCCACTAGTAATGGGTCATCTTTTATATTTTAAAGTGACAGGCTAGTCTTAAATAGATCTATATGTGACAGAAACACTAAGATTGAACTGTTTCCTTGGGCTGTCAGTGTCCATCGGTTTGAAAGAAAGCTACACTGGTTATTGCTTTCATCTTGGATTCTAGCCTGTGAGAAGGAAAGTGAAGTCCAATTCATGCAAACATGTTGTTTTGGGGTTACTGCTATATGGACAAACACATGAGCTAGATACAGTGGCCATGACTGATTCAGTAGTAATTTGCTACATTTTACTACTTATGGCTACAGTCCACATTTCGCTACTTATGGCTACTTGTGATGATACTACAGGGATATGGCGCCCATTTTGTTCCAGTTTTTGCTCCAGTTCCAGAGCCGCCATGAGTTCCAGTTTTGGAAAAATGGCGGGGTATAAATAAAGATGATGATGATGATGATGATGATGATAATAATAATAATAATAATAATAATAATAATAATTATTATTATTATTATTATTTTGGAATCTCTAATGTAAGTGAAGGCGCCCTTTTTGTTAAACCTCCATAGGAGACATAGCCAGCATAGTGCCCCTCACATTGTTTTTGACTACAACTCCCATCAGTCCCAGCTGGTATGGAAAATAGTCAAGGATGATGGGAGGTGTAGTGCAGAACATCTGGAGGACACCACATTGTCTATCCCTGTTCCAAAAGTCAATATTTTCAAGTGAGCCCATGCTTCAGTTTCTGCTTTTACAAGGTCTTCCTTTGACACTTGCTAGGATAGAAAATGATTAAAATCAAATTTGTCATAAAAATGGCTTGCTTGCACAGCAGCTACATTGTATATCACTCCCACGGCACTTGGCTGTAACATCTTTGTTGTCTATAGTCGTGCAATATATGGCTCTTTTGTGGCAATACTAATCACGATCCTGAGATCTGTAGATCCTGGGAGAATTAATCTGGAGCAGGTTGGTTGAAGGGGGAAACAATATTAGACAGATGGCAAAAAAGAAATAATGTACGAAGTTATACGTTATAAACTGTGATTAATTCCATTTTCATTTTAGAACCCTTGAGGCCTATAGCTTTTTTATAAAAAAAAATTCCCAAACCTTATGTGAGTAAATATGGTGGCATTTAATTTCCATGCTAGAGTACAGTGTCAGCTGGTTGTATTTACAGTGGCATGTGTATATATTTGGGATCTGTCAGGGAGTCAACAACTGGATTCAAAGCTATGCACATGCAGGCTTAGATATGCGCTTTGTGGGCTTATAATGCTTGCCTCAAAGAAGAGGTAAGTACTGCACACTTCCAAATCTCCCTAGGAAGTTTTGGTTGGCTTCCTCCCTTTTAAGCCTTGTACATCTTTTATCTTTCTTGTGAGTAGTACGGTTACACACAAACTATCTCACATGTTGATCCAACAGATGAGGTGCTTCCAAGGTCAAGCCATCTAGCAGTGCTCCCACTGTGCCTGCCTGCCACACTCTTTGGCAAAGGCAACATTGTGAAGAGGCTCATGAATGGAAACTACTTTATACTGAAGCAAAGCATTGTTCCACCTTCCTCAGTACTGTCTACTCTACACTGACTGCAAGGTTTCAGTTAGGGAGCCTTTCTCAACCCTTGACTTGGGACATTTTGCATGTAAATCTTGTCCCCTGCCAGTGAGTTACAGCCCTCCAAAGGGGGAATCCTGGATCAACTGACATGCCCCTGATGAAGAAGAGCTCCACATGTGTGCATCATACATTCATAGGGTCCCTTCACTGAACTATCAAACATGTGGCCAGCAGGGAGCATGGTGGGTACACATGTTGTTGCTGGTGGACCTGGCACTGCAGTGTGACCCTGTGAACTCCTTGCACATACTTTCAATGCATTTTTTTTAATGAACTCTCCCTTTGGCACCATATTTTAGACTTTATGCTGAGTAGCCTGAGTTATTTCAGGAGGTGCTAGTTCTTGTGAATATTATTTGGATACATTCAAGTTCTGTGCCTAAGCAGATCCCCCACTCCACCTGTAAATGTGCATTCAGCTGCTATGATTTGGCTGTCGTATACCAATGACTGTGGTTTATTTTAGTAATTAAAAAAGCCTATTTTAACTTTATATGCTCCCCGCCCTACAGTTTAGCAATTTGCATACACACACAGAGATATATATTTTATTCTGATCTTTCCAATATTTTTTTAATTCTCACAGTCAATAAGATAGTATTGCACAGGTGCTACTAATATTATCTGACAAGTGGAAGCCTTTGAAACTTTACAGAAAGCTTTATGCTAGTTGATCAGAAGCAGAGCAATGAGAATGAATATAAAGAGCTTTTATTGGGATGAAATGAAAAGAAATTGAACTCTGCTAGCTTACAAGACTGCAGTATCTCCTTATGCCTGATTTTAGATATGCAAGTAGGTGTAACGGCTTACCTACTACAATAGACTGCTGAAGGGGCTTTTTGTTCACTACACTTACAGGGACAATTTAATCTCCTTTGGTTGATACCCTGTGTTTGCTGCCATTGTTCATCAAGTGCAATGGCCTACATTTCAAGGTATTTTCTGCCTGATGCCTGTCCCTAAATGTAAAGACCAAAGCTGGGGTCCAAAGAGGTCTGTTGGTCACCCCATCTTTGTTTCATCAGCACTGGCTTTCAGTTAGGGGTGAGGCAGAAATTTGGTTCAGTTTGCGTTTTAATGCAAAACTACCTAATCTGTTCTTTCCGAAACAATATGTGAACCAAAACTCAGCTGTCCTTTAAAATTTGCTCATCTCCAAATTGTGCAGTGCCGTTCGCCAACCAAATAACGTGTAACCAAATGCATCTGTATGGGGAATGTGTGCATAAAAATGTACATGTCGGTGAAAATAATATACAAAAGAATAATATTAGGGGAATTGGTTATAAAAATGTTTATATTAGGGAAAATGCACTGAAATGCTGGTGATGCAGAAATGTGGAGAACTGAAGGCCCAGACTATACTGTATATTTAAAGCAGTATTACACCACTTTAAACAGTCATAGCATCTCCCAAAAAATCCTGGTGTAGTTTGTTAAGGGTGCTGAGAGTTGTTATGAGACCCATATTACTCTCACAGAGTTACAATTCCCAGACATGTTTAACCTTCACTCCCTCTTCCCAGGAAACTCTGGGAACTGAAGCTCTGTAAGGGGAATGGAGGGTCTCCTAACAACTTTTACCACCCTTACAAACTACAATGAGTATACAACATGTGTACCTGTGCGTGCAGTAGTTTAGCTATTGTCTCATGCAGTTATTCACGTAACATTCAATGTGTGAAAAGTCTCTGTGCCTAAGTAAACAACAGTTGAGCTGTACACATGTACACTCTTTCACACAACCACTTGTACCTGTGTAGAGAAAGCTTGCCCCTGTGTTCATTGTAACATGTAAGCAAGCTTACTGTGGCTTGCCTAGGGTCACTTTGTGTGCTTCATAGGTGCCCAAAGATTTGAACTCAGGTCTTCTATGTCCTGTTCAACCAGTATCCACTATATCTCACTGACATCAGTACGTTTCAACATTTTGCATGTAGATTTCCCCAGTTTTTGCAATCCTGTGCGGCAGTGGTGGCTAGTGCCCACTGGTGGAACTGGTGCAGTGGAAAACAGGGAGCCCAACAGTAAGTAGAGCCAGAGCCAATGATAGGTGGAGCCAACTCATTCTAGTTTTGCCCCATCCTCTTTCCTGCTGAATTCTACAAGGGGCAACTTGAGACTAAGGAGGAGGACAAGCAGTGCTACCCCCTGGTCTAGCTGTAAGTAAGAAGGGAGGAAGGGCGGGTGGCTGAGGTTGGTGGGGCAGTGCCCCCTTCGCCCAAATGGACCAACCGTCACAGCTGTGTGGTCAGGGTTGCAGGATCCAGGGAAGTCTAATGCAGAGGTTGACAGATAAAGGCTTCCCAATGGAAGCCCTCTTCAGGCATTGCCTTTACAGTTAAGTAAGCACATCAAGGAGGTTAGTGGGGAGGAATGTGCCAGCCCCTCCCCATTACCATTCACATCACCTTCTAACCCATGCAAGTTAATGTTCTGAAGTGGGGAGCATCCTGTACTCATAGTGGGTCTCTATGTATTTTAGAACCATGATTTTTCAGGGTTCTAAAATGCACAGGAAGTCTTTATGAGTACAGCATCCTCCGCCTGTATTTGCTCAACCATAAATGTAATATACGAATATATCCATGCTTCTGTGAGGATGGCAGCAGGGGCAAGGCCAGCCCTTTTCTACAAGTTTTGCAACCCCACAGTCCCTTTCTACAAGTTTTGGCTTTTCATGTGAATAACACTTGGAAAAGGCTAATGGGTTTAAACATCACTAAGATGATTTGATTCAGACTACCACGTTTTGACATTTTACTCACCTTTATAAATAATCTCACAAAACATATGGCTCTCTGTTGCTGTGGCAAGGCTACATTTATGTGTGTGTGGTAAACAATGTTTGCTCCGAGAGAACATATTTAAAGGAAGTTTTTGTAATCAAAATGGCAATATAGGAAAAGCTGTTGAATGCTAATGGGGCCTGAAGTGTGTATGTTTTCTTAAGTTTCAAAGTTAACTTCACATTGTTAATCACAAAAATCTCTTTTAAGTAATTAGCATTTGATATTCACCGAGTCTAAGCATTTAGCGGGCTTTAACAGCAATTAATTAAGTGCTTTCCCTAAAAGTTCTCCAAGTCTTTACAATAAAACTTTTAGAAGATGAATTTCTGAGCACATTCCACTGATGTATATAAACAGACTGTTGGTTTGCATCTGGCTGGTCATTGTGAGGACAAGATGCTGGACTAGATGGGCCATTGGCCTGATCCAGCACACTCTTCTTATGTTCCCAGTATTTACAACAACCTTGCAAGGCAAGTCACTATCAGTATCCCCCATTTGCAGATAGCATAACTGAAGCTGAGAGCGCGCGATTTGCTTACAAGGCTACCTAGTAGTAGGGACAGATGAATCTGTCAATTTTCAGAGTGGTAAGCAGCGTTAACGCAGCCGAAGCTCTGCCCACAGCCAGTGTTCTATTCCAACGAAAGGAGGAAGTTGAATCTCTGGTAAAAGGGGTCGAGGTCCACTCAGCCTTCCATCCATCCGTGGTCGGTAAAATGAGTACCCGGCATATGCTGGGGGGTAAAGAAAGGCTGGGGGACAGAACTGGCAATCCCACCCCATATATATGGTCTGCCTAGCAAACATCTCAAGACGTCACCCTAAGAGTCGGAAACGACTCGCACTACAAGTGCAGGGACACCTTTACCTTTTTTAAATTTTTCTTGTTTTCCCCATCTTAAATTCAGTTCACCACATTTCTGCAGCAATTTGAGTGTTTTTTAAAAAAATATCCTTATGAAAAATTTTCAGCATTTTAGTGCAATTTTCTCTTAACACATTTTGCATGCAGTTTTAACAAATACACCCATTTCTGCAAGCATAATTAATGTTTATTGTTGTTTTCATTAATGTATGCATTTATGTGTATGCTTAACCCTACTAAATGCATTTTTGCATATTGCTTGGGAAAGTGTGAATTTTGAATGGTGGCTGTGTTTTGGTTCACATCTAGTTTCAATAAGTGTGAAGTGTACCTTTAAATGCAAACTGAATTACAGTTCTCCCCCATTTCCTCTAGTGAGTTCATTGCAAAGGAGAGATTTCAAGCTGGAATATTCTTAAACTACCATCAGTTTGTATATAAAGATTGAACTCCTCCCATCTATAATGCTAACATTTTGAGAAATATATTTATTCCTCTCCCCCCCCCCCCGGATAAATCAATGCCTGAACAATACTAGACTCTCCAAAGCATGTGACAATATTTCATTACATAACCAAGTGATGAGGGAAGATGTTTTTCACATAATGGGTGCCACTGACTCCAGATACTCATCTTGACGTAAGGTCAAAAAGGAAAAGTGGATGTGGAGGGGTTACTTGTTTTTAACTGAGCCTTCCCAAACTGACTTGTTTTATGCTTTCCTTGAAATCACTTTTTTGGGGAGTTACATACCCAGTGTCTTTTCCACCACTAGTGTCAAGATAACTTTAAAAAAAAAGTCCAGGTGTGTGTTCCTGTGTTGTTCATGCTTGAAATAGTCTCAGCATGCCCGCTTTAGGTAACATTTCATGGTTCCTAGTAAATATTACAATATCTACCAACAACTTCACTATCTCTTAGAATTCAGGATTAGTTCTGCTTCATTTCACCTAAGGCTGGCCTACTTGAAAACTGCTTGATTGTTAGATTTCAAAGTGCTGTAACATTCCACCTGTTACTTAATTCTGCACAACCAGGCTTTCATGGCTATTGAGTTTATCTATGAATTAGGCAGTTCCCCCTCTGTTCTGTCTTGGTAACTTTGTAGTTTATACCAGGTGCAGTGTATCTGTTGCCCTCCAAATGTCTTTGGACTATAACTCCGATCAGCTCCAGCCAGCTTGGCCAATGGTGAGAAATGATGGGAGCTGGAAGTCCAGCAACATCTTTTGGAAGACCACAGTTTCCCCATTCCTGGCTAATATTACTGGCCACTTGCTAAATGATCACTTGTATTTATCAGCTAGCTAGACAACTGGATCAGTGCACTAAAGGCCAGGATGAATTTGACGTTGCCCCTATGTTATACATTTAAACCAGTTTCAAACCTGTCTAACTATTCCATGGATAGCAATTCCAAAGTATCCTTGGTTTGGAATCTTAATAGTTAAACATGGAAGGGATGGGATTCACTTTAAAGCAACAACAATTCCTGGTACAATTCATATATGATGCAATGCCTCCAGTATTGGAGAGACCACCATCTCCCTAGGTAATTGGTTCCATTGTCAACAGTTAGGAAGTTTTTCCTGATGTTCAGCCAAAATCTGGCTTCCTGTAACTTGAGCCCATTATTCTGCTTTCTGTATCCTGTACTCTGGTCTTCAAACAGAGATCAAACATCCTCTTTTGGGAATGTTCTTGATCTGGATGTCCTGCATCAACCAGTGGACAGTCCATCTCCAACACACATACACACTACCATCAACTAGGGTAGAGCTCCTGAATCGTAGCTCTTGAAATTACAACAGTAGCCTTAGGCAATGCAGTATCTCTCAGCCTTAGCCCTTTCATGTGCAAATATGGGAAGAATAATTCTGATCTACCTCACATGGCTATTGTAAGCATCACTGTCATAATATGCATGTTGCTCTGTAAAAACTCTAAGGGTTTTTGCTGTTTTATGTTTGTCTCAGAAATAACATCCGAAGCAGGGTAGAGATGGATTTTCCTGCATGTCTGCAGTGTGTGTTTTGCAAGGAAAGAAAGAAATCATGACTGCCCTATGATTGTGCTGTCTGAGCCAGTACAAGAATGTGCACGTTTATTTATTGCTTCAAATCAGGGAGGCAGCCTTGCATCACGATTAAAATGGAGGCCGTCAGTTGTACCAGAGCATTTAGGATTGTATGACAATATGAATAATTTACCACTTGCTGAGGTGCCCCCTCCCTCTTCCTTTCCTACTTTCTTTATATATCTTTTTTTATGGAAAAAAGTAATTGGATTTTCTGCTATTGAGAATTTGGCAAGATGGTAATTGTAGGTACAAAGGTGTGTATGTGTGTAGGGAGAGAGGACT
Organism: Rhineura floridana; assembly: GCF_030035675.1. Classification (NCBI taxonomy): domain Eukaryota; kingdom Metazoa; phylum Chordata; class Lepidosauria; order Squamata; family Rhineuridae; genus Rhineura; species Rhineura floridana. The sequence goes on along the minus strand of NC_084495.1, from coordinate 25,126,769 downwards.
TTTTAACACACATACATCTTGGCAGTAGTACTGTGAAATGGGGTGGAATTCAGGAGAACACATGCCTACAGGATGAAAAACTAATTAACAACATTGTCTGAAAGAAGAGGGAAGAGGCTGCCCATTTCAATGATGTCAGAATATCTGATTATTTCAACCCATCTGTCTTTGCCTTCATGTTCCTAACACTAAGGGAATACAGAAGGCTATGTGCCACGCAGTTACGTTTCCACAGCAGCCTCCAAAGTGGCGAGGAGGATGTCAGCAGGGTAGGCAAGGCTGCCATACAGACAGTGGTAACCTGCAAATGATGGAAATGATGCAGCATTTTAGTAGACATCATTGGTCACAGATTTGCATGAAATGTGCATATGCCAGTTACTATGTAGAAATGCAGATTTGGAAATTACTAGAGTGCAATTTGTCTGACTATCTGAGGTGGGGGAGACTATGAGCAGGGGAATTGTGTTCCTGCTCAGTCTGCTCTACATCCAGGTGCTAACTGTTGATGGTCAGCTTCAAGGCCCCAGCTCCCCTCCCTTCTTTGGGTTCTTTATCTTTAAACTCAACTTCAACCAGACAACCTTAAAAAAAGGAATTCTTTTAAATAGAGGACTGTCCTCCATAACATTGGAGAGGTGTAGGACACCCTGGTCTCTGTCACTAGCCAAAGAACCAAATACCATGGTGGGATTGCACTGCCTCCATCCAAAACACTAGGACAAGAAGATCAGCCTTTACCCAATGTTGCTTTAGAACAATGCTAAAAATGTTCCTGAAATACAGTGAGTAGTTTGGCTCAGCCCTAATTGTACCTCCCAAGCCTATTGTACCTACTAGCCATTTATGGAGGGCCACTGGAATGACCTGTTTTGCTGCCTGCCTGGACTGCAAGAGAGAGAGAGTAGAAGGAAGGAAGGGCTTTTAAGTCCTTGGTGAGCCACAATGCATGGCTAACATTCAGTCTGGCAGGTCATAAGTTTTGCAGGCTGGCTATACAGTTTAGACGAAGCTTCAGAGAAGCATCCTTATTTGTGCCAGGAGGAAATGTAATATAGATTCAGATATTGGTGCTAGCAGCAAAACTGTTCCCCTGCTGTTTTAATCATTTTAAAAGAAGGATTTTGCCCAGTAGTCCATAGCCAGGAACAGCTGCAGTTTGCCAATTTTGAAATGGTGTTTAGTCTGCTGGAAGAAATGTTTTTCTTTCCTTCCCCCCTCCCCATTAAGAACAACTCTATAGCCAGTACCATTTTGAATTATCATCTTTGAAATATCCCATCACAGCCCCTTGGATCTGCTGAGAATGCCTTCATAATTATTCTAAGTATTCAGTCTGTTAACTCTAATGAGATGACGAGGACATTTAGAGAGACACTCCAAGGGGCTACAACAGGCATGGGGAATCTTTATCCCACCAGATGTTGCTGAACTACATCACCCATCAGCCGCAGCAAGCATGGCCAATGTCCAGGGATGATGAGGGTTGTAGTTCAGCAACATCAGGAGGGTTAAAGGTTCCCCATACTTGGGCTACAGCCATGGAACTGGGAGGGCCATATATCATCTCTGGCATTCCTGCTCACTTTAAAAGGCCCCTGGCCTTGTATGCCTTTGCTGTGACAGGCCACACCTTCAAACTCACTCTGTATTTTTCTGCCACCAGGACCTTTACCATAGGTCCAAATTCTTATACACTTCAGGATGTAAGGATATGTGTGAACTTTAATATTATACTGTATTACTTTTCCTCTCTTCAGTCACCAAGCATTAAACAAGCAATGATGAAAACAAATATCATTATGAAGACATCTGATAAATACAACACAAGAAGTAACGATTCTAACTGAATCTAACCCTACACTATATCTGTCTCTAAACCAGACCCTAAGAGTCACTAAGCCCTGTTCTCCCTATCTCCTGTCAAATCCAATCTGTCTCAAAATTTCTTTGCTAACTGAAAACTCAAAACCAGTACCCTAATACTCCCCCCCATTCTCTCAACAAATCACCATTCATCTGCAAACTCTCCTTCCCTCACTCACTCAACCAAACACTACTTACCATAAACATCATTACCTGGAGAGGTGGTGGGCTCTTCAAAGCTGGAGTCACTCAAGGGGCAGCTGGACAGTCATCTGTCAGGTATACATTAACTTGGATTCCTGCATTGAGCAGGGGGTTGGACTTGATGGCCTTATAGTCCCCTTCCAACTCCACTATTCTATGATTCTATGAACATACAGTTAGACATCAGTAACATCACATTCTCTTTTACAGATCAGGCTGCCAGTTCCTTATTTGAACGTGTCCTACACTTGAAAGACTGTCCAGTCCCAGTCTGGCTTAAAGATAAGGAGCTCACTATTGATTCCTCATTGTGGGTGGGAGAAGACTTTATTAGTTATGTGGTCCTATTTTTAGAGTTGGGACATGTGTTGACATCTATAGACACCTAAAATTAATGTTGACTTTGTTATCTCCATGAATGACAGCAATAAATTAACTCCCCAGCACAGCGAACATTAAGTTAACTATTCATCTTGACAGAAATGTTGATTCTATTAATACGGATGACTAGAATAAATTGCACGAAGGGTAACGTTTTGTTCATAATGACATTGTTTTCAAGTGAGATGTTTAATACATATTTATTTGCTCCATTATTGATGGTTGCCTCCAATCTGCTGTAATGGGATTCATATTGCAATGACCGTGTACATTTTTTTAAAGGTAGTTTTAAAAAAAGATTGTTTGAAAGAAATGTAATATAATATCATAACTAATTTCAATACTTGCCAGGATGCTTTGAGGGTGTTTATAAAGCCATCAGAACTCCTGTGAACAATGTACTTCTTGATAAAAATGACAAGGCCTCAGTGCAAGCTTTAATCAGGAAAAATTAGTGTCACAAGTAACATTAATTTGGTTGTCAAGCCGAATTAAATTATTTTGCATGATTTCTTTTTCTTTTCTTTATTAAGCTTAACTAGTGGTGTATATACCAGTGAAAACACAGGTGTACTGAAGATTGTTTTTACTGGTCTGACTTTCCTTTTCGACAAGCGTCATGCTGTACAAGTAGGTAAAACCAGAGCTCGAAAAAGCTTGTTTAAATTTAATTTAAATGGTGCTGAATATTGCTAGATTTTATGGGTCACTGAATATATTCATACAGTGAGCTTCTGTTTTTCCTCCAGCTGTCTTTGAACATAATGTCAGACACTAAGCCTGAAACAGTTATGGAATCTTCTGAGCATTGCTTCATTTTAATTTTATATATATTAAAAATCCCACTCAATTTAATTTAATTTTAGGTACTGTGGCTTAAAGCTTCCGTGTGGGTGTATGTGTGTGTGTGTATGCACACGTACACACTTTAAATACAATAGGATGCCAAAACTCAATATTGGAATCAAATAATTCCCTGTGGTAAGCATAAAAAGTTGGCATTTGCCTCCAATATGGGCAAAATGCTCTGAACAATCATTGTGAGCAACTCCATTGAGATGAATGGATGCTGCACAAGAACACTACGGGTAGTATTCAACCTAGTCCTTCTCAGAGTAGATCCATTAAAGATAATGGTCATGACTAACTTAGGTTCAAATTTCAATGAGTCTGCTCTGAATAGGATTTGGTTGAATACAACCCAATACAAAGGTAACAGGAGATATGATCGCACTCTTCAGGACATGGAATAATGGTCTCAAGTTTCAGGAAGTCAGATTTCGACTGAACATGAGGAACAACTTCCTAACTGTTAGAGTGGTACAACAATCAAACCAATTACCTAGCGAGGTGGTGGGCTCTCCAACACTGGAGGCATTCAAGAGGCAGTTAGACAGCCATCTGTTGGGTATGCTTTAATTTGGATTCCTGCATTGAGCAGGGGGTTGGACTCAATGGCCTTATACTCCCCTTCCAATTGTACGATTCTATGATATTCATACATATTTATTCCTTACTACCTATGCTACTGTCTTCTCCTTTCTCCTTGTGTAGTTTCTCTCACTGTTAACATTTAGATTGCAACCTCCACAGGGCAGAAAATTTGCCCTGTTCATGTATATCTACTGCATATTTGGACACGACTTGGATATCGTAAGCAAGTTTTGCATGATAGTTGCTGAGATCAAGGAACAGTTTTTTGACTATGTCTGGATACAATTGGATGCCATTTTGAATCAAGATGGTGGACTACACCTCTCAAAACAGCACTGCATTTATTTTTAACCAGATGATAGTTCCTGAGGTCAAAGAGCAGATTTTTATCTATGTTTGGATGCCATTTTGAATCAAGATGGTAGACTGAACCTTTCAAAGCTGCACTGCACTGATGTTAACCAAATTTTACATGATGGTTCTTGAGATCAAAGAGTAGATTTTTTGCCTATGTGTGGATGTGAAGTGGAAAATTCCACCTCTGAGGGTCTTTGGTATTAGTATGTAGATAAGGTAGAAGGGGATGGATGTTGTGATAGGACAGGGCAGACAAAAGATGAGTATGTGCGTTCTTACTTTCCACTAATGGAGAATCACCTGATGAATCACAGAGCCAGGTGGGAGCGGGAAACAGGTAAAGCCCCTTATTGGGTATCTTGGGACACATGACTTTACCTTGTATAAACCTATAAAAGACCCTTGATGTGGGGAAGAAGGCAGTCTTCTGCCATAGCACATGCTGGCCGGGACTCCTTGCAATTGTAAGTATAATAAACAGCTGTAAGCTTCAACCTGCCTCAGTGTCGTTTCCTGGACAAGGACTCCATTAAGGAGAAAATTCCACAACAGATGCCATTTTGAATCATGATAGTGGACTGCACATTTTAGAACTATGCTGCACCAATTTTAACTGAATTTTGCAGGCTTTCATAGATGTTTGGACACAATTGGATACCAATTTGAATCAAGATGGTTTCAGACTGTACTGATTTTAATCACTGATTTGAAAATTTCAGTTTTTTGGAGGGAGGGGTTTCCCTAGAATTCCCAAACAATGCTGGGTATAAGGCTGCTAATTATGTAACAAATCAGCATGCACAAATGACAAGTGCTGACTTGCCAGAGCAAGAAAAGCTGCATAAGCAGTGAAATAACAAGGCTTCCTCCATTGCTTGGGAGAGACCTCACCTACCAGGATTGTTTTTATCCATGACTGCAATGCAAAATAAGAACCGATGCTAGGGAGTTGGACAGACCTTATCCTTGGTAAACAGGGAGTGGGGACAGCTGAGATGCATCTTTGTGTTCAAATCTTCAATTCCTTCAGTATCAGATCTCTTAGCCACTATTTTAAACTGTAAACCACCCTGAGTGTCATAGCAGGAAAAAAACCAGTATATAGAAGCAACTGATAAATGTATAATCAACAAAATAAGCAGATGCACCCTCTGCTGAACCTCAAGATTCAAGCTACATTTTACATTAATTACACAATTGTGCCACTTAAGTACAGGTTTTGTTGCTTTTTTTTCCAATGAAAAATTCAGGCCTGCCCTCCCCCATCTTGATCTAGTGCTGTTATGGTGCTTAAAGGTTGATCCATGTGCAGCAACCTGATTGGATCAGGGGTCCTATACTGGCATTTTAAACAAACAAGCAAACTGCACTTAAAGCATAGCTAATGTAATATGGGGTAGAAACACACTTACTGTTCTGTGGGTTCCAGTGTGTCTCCACCTCTCTTTTCTGAAAATGAGGGCACACAATACTAGTCAAACTCTGCCCTTTTTTACTCTAAAACATAATTGAATCAGCTTGAGTGTATTATTATTATTATTATTATTAAGCTTCAGGCAGATTTTGCAACTGATTGGTAGGTCAACCCATTTGCCTTCCAGGTGTGACCAATGGAAATGCTTTGCTGCAGGCTCAGGCAGAGACAGTGATTGGCCCAACACTTGGCTGTGGGTGGTCCTGAAAGGTCTGAAGTCAGCTGCAGGGCAGGGAAGTGTGGTCAGCAGAGGACAGAGTCACTTCCAAACACAGCCCGAAAAACCATTCTGACTGCTTTTGAAACAACAGCCATGTTGCCTGGCCTTAAATCTATCCCTGGTTTAAATCCACCCAAGCCTCCTTCTATAACTTTTTCTTTCCCCCTCCCAGATCCACAGGTCCTTTCTCCATGCAGAGCCTTGCTCCTTCCCTTCCTGCTTTCTTTTTAAATTGCAGTGTTAAGTCTAAACACTTCTCTTAGAAGAGAAATAACTCTATGCACAAATGCCAACTTTCTCCGCCAGCATCTTTTCCCTTGTTTCTATAGTCAGGGAAATGTAGAGTTTGAAGCCAGGGTCAGTTTAATTAGAAAGCAGCAAATCTTGATTACATAACATCAGCTTTTCCATTCTAACCCAAAGGAATATATATTGTTTTAGTTTATTCTCTTTAAAAACAAAAACGAATGTTGATTAAACAAGTGGCCACTATTAGAAAGGGCAGTTTAATTATGCAAGGGTTTAGTTGAATCTGGAGAGAAGCCCAGGGGCAACATTTTTACAAATGCTTCCACATGTCAGCCTAGCTTCTGAAGCCAAACACTTTTGTGCTGTGAAATAAGAACCAAAGCAAAGACCCTAAAGAAAATGCTTGCAGCTTGGATAATGATGAATTATTCTTTTAAAACCATTTTTCCCTGCCTGCTAAATGACAGCCCACAAGGATTCATTTCTTTTCCCTTTCTTAAAAGAAGAAAAGAAAAAAGACCTATTCCACAGCTTTTCCAGGCAGCCTAGAAACCTGCCTTATACTAAGGTAAACCATTAGCTAGGGATAGGGAAGAATTTTGATTCTGTTCTCATTTAAAGCTGAATTTATCAAATTTGCATGGTCTTAAACAATACAAGAACCAGAACAGAGCCATCCTTTGAATTTGCCCTTATCTGAATTTTGCAATTCAGTTCTCCAACCAACCAATGTTTACAAAAATGCATATATTGGGAAAACATGCATAACAATGAATATATTTGTAAAAATAACATACAAAAATGCATTCCGTTAGAAGAAACGGCTTGCAAAAATGTGTACATTAGTTAAAACTACATACAAAAATGTGTTTAGGAGAAATTCACACTAAAAGGCTAATAATTCTCATGAGATTTATTTTTTAAAAAAAACAATTTGCTGCAGAAATGTGGAAAACCGGATTAAAGGCTGGAAACATGAGAAATTGAGACAACCAAAATTGACAGATCTTTCCATCCCTGCTATTGGCCCATCTAGTTTAATGTTGTGTATACAAAGGATGGGAAACCTGTGGCCCTCAAGATATTGTTGGTCCACAGCACTCACCATCCCTGGTGATTGGCTATGTTGAATGGGGCTGACGGGACTTTGGGTCCAAGATGGCAGGGGGAAGGTACATAGATCCCCCCCTCCAATCCATGCTGATTAGCAGGAGCAGTCCAGGGTTTCAGATAAGAGTGTGAGAACAGGATCCTGGACTAGAAGGGCCATTGGCCTGATCCAGCAGGCTCTTCTTGTGTTCTTAAGAGACTTTCCCAGCCCTAACTGGAGATGCAGTGATTGCAACTGGAACCTTTTTCATGCAAAGCATTTCATAGAATTGTAGAGTTGGAAAAGGCCTATAAGGCCCCCTGCTGAATGAAGGAATCGAACTTAAAACATACCTGACAGGTGGGTGTCCAGCTGCCTCTTGAATTCCTCGAGTGTTGGAAAGCCCACTACCTCCCTAGGTAAATGGTTCCATTATTCTTCTGTAACTTGAGCCCATTATTCTGTGTCCTACATTCTGGGAAGATCAAGAACAAATCTTCGCCTTCCTCTGTGAGACAAACTTTCAAGTACTTGAGGAGTGCTATCATGTGTCCCCTCAGTCTTCTCTTCCCAAGGCTAAACATGCCCTCTTCTTTCAGTCTGTCCTGATAGGGCTTTGTTTCCAGTCCCGTAATCATCCTTGTTGCCCTCCTCTGAATCTGTTCCAGTTTGTTTGCATCTTTTTTGAAGTGTGATATCCAGAACTGAATACAGTACTTAAGATGATGCCTAACTAGTGCAGAAATAGTACTTCACGAGATCTGGAAACTATACTTCTGTTAATGCTGCCTAAATAGCATTTGCCTTTTTTTCAGCTAATTCACACTATTGGCTCATATTCAGTTTGTGATCAGCAACAATTCCAAGATCCTTCCCGCGTATAGTATTGCTGAGCCAAGCATCCCCCATCAAATAACTGTGCATTTGGTTTATTTTTCCTAGGTGTAGAACTTTGCACTTAAAGTTAAATTTCATTCTGTTTTCAGTCCAATGCTCCAGCCTTTCAAGATCACTTTATTTTGTTTCTGTCCTCCAGGGTATTATTATTATTTATTTATTACATTTCTACCCTGCCTTTCTTTTTCATGATTGAAACCCAAGGCGGCTTACATATGGTCCCCAGGTGGTCTCCTTAGCTATTCCTCCCAATTTTGTATCATCTGCTGTTGAAGAGCACTGGGCCCAGGACCAAGCCCTGTGGTGTTCCACTCGTTACCTCCCCCCAGTTGAGAAGGAACCATTGATAAGCACTCTTTGAGTATGATTCTGTAGCCAACTGTGAATATAGTTGATAGTTGTCCCATTCAGCCCACATTTAGCTTGCTTGCTAATCAGAATATCATGGGACACTTTGTCAAAAGCTTTACTGAAGTCAAGATAAATTGTGTCCACAGCATTCCCACAGTTCACCAGAGAGGTTACCTGATAAAAAATGAGATAAGATTAATCTAGTAGGATTTGTTCTTGACAAATCCAAGTTGGCCTCTAGTAATCACTGCATTGTTTTCAAGGTGCTTATAGATTGACTGCTTTATCATCTGCTTCAGGATTTTCCCAGGGATTAATGTCACACTGACTGGTCCATAGTTCCCAGGTTCCTCCTTTTTGCTCTTTTTGAAGATAGGGACAACAGTAGCCCTCTTTCAGTCACCTTGCACTTCACCCATTCTTTTTGTCTCGTTCACAAAAGTAATAGACAGTGGTTCCGAGAGTTCTTCAGCGAGTTCCTTTAATACTCTGGGATGCTGTTTATTGGGCCCTGGAGAGTTGAAGTTGTTCAAAGTGATTAGGTATTCCTTGACAATTTGTCTAACAATCTCAAGCTGCAATCCTGCCCCCTTCAACTTGTACTTCACTTTTGCCAGGAAGGTCATAGACCCTCTTTTGCGAGATTGAGCCAAAGTAGGAATTGATCACTTCTGCCTTTTCTTTGCCATCTGTTATCATGTTGCCATCCTCATTGAGTAGATGACTTATTTATCATTTTAAAATAGTTCATACCCCACTATTCCACCACAAAAGAGATCAGAACAGCATATGTTAAAAACAGTAAAACAATAATAATAGCCGAAATATAATACAGTATAAAGCAGTGGTTTAATCTGCATTCACGCAAACATGTTGAACGTGTATCTGTGCTGCATTTAGTAACTGGAGGCAGGGAATAAGAGAAGATATCTTTTTCACTAGTTTTTCCATTAAAGATAACAGTAGAGGAACAGCAGAACAAAACACACATTTCAAAAGTTCAGAGGTCTTCCCCACTCTATCCGATTTTTCACCTGGGGAATCTTTCTTCATCTCTGCTTTCAAAGGTTGCTTTGACATCATTTACAATATCCTGAGGTGACAGTAGCAAAACAAAGGCTTTCCATTTAGCATACTTGAAGAATATTTTTAAAAGAAAAGGGGGGGGAGGAAAACTCAGAAAATTGATCTAGGCTGCTCACTTGATCATTCTTTGAAGAAAACCAAGCTTGGGAAGGGATCCCTGATTTTGAATGACTTTGTGCACAAAGGAGACTTGGGGGTGGCAGAGTTAGAGGTGAGTGAAAATACATTGGGGAGCTAGATATGAGAAGGGAGTGCTTGGCAGAGAAAGAGTCTCCTTGCTTTCAGCTGGTGGGTTTAATAAGTTTAAAAAAAAAGGAGAGGCTGAGCAAACCCATCCACAGAAGGCTTGTCAGTTACAAGGATAATGAATCCAGCCTGGAAGATAAATTGTTCGGCGGGAGTAAGGTGGCTGAAATTTTGATACAAGTAGTGTATGATCATGAGAGCTTTGTCTGTAATGATAACACAGCTGTTACTTCTTGAGAACTGAGCTACCTCACCTTTAGTGGGTGATTTGTCTTCTTGACTCAGCGCATTATCCTTTTAAGTGACATATTTCCCCCGCTGATCTACAGATTCACTTGCAGAAGCCTGACAGTGAAACAGAGCCTGCTTTATGGGAGGGGGTAGTAGTGGTGAACTTTTTGTTTTTAGTGCCACTGAGCAAAGCTTCTGGGCTGAAGTTGTAGGGGTGTGTGTGTCTGTCTGTCTGTTTAGTGAGGCTTTGAGCTGAACTTGGCTCAGGGGGAGGCGTCAAACACTAGAAAATATGACAAAAAAGTTTCACTTATTTTTAAAAACCTTCCTACCAAAAGTATTCAAGGCAACATACAAACATCTGCAGGACTAATTCCAGGTCTGAGGGGTGCCTGCTTAATGAATTTATTGCTTTTGTATAACACCTTTCTGCCAAGGCATCCAAGGTGCCTACAGGCACCCCCTTTATGTCAGTGGCACCCCTTTTATTTGGCAGACCTGCTTACCCAGAAGTAGCCACAGCAGGCAGCACTGTTAGGATCATCTAGGAGCTGCTGTTTTAATTTCCAAAATGTCCCTGTAGTTGTAGGAACATTGTGGGAAATTAAAATGGTTGCTCTTCCACTATTTGCCACCTGCCACTGAAAACATTTTTAAGGATGGGGACTCTAGGGCAGGTGTCACATGTGGGCCCTGATGGAGTGCTGAGACTCCAGCAGCTACCCAACAGTGTGATCTGACGATGCCATCTCAGAATATTTAAAAACAAGCTACTGCATGTAACAAACACAGTAGTGATGTTACAAAATTTAAGGCAGCAATATGTATTAACAACATGTAAAAAGCATAGGGGTGGCTATGGGGAAGGCTCTATTTTGGATCTAAATGCTAATAGTAAGGCTGCCTAACACGTGTCAGATCCCAGCCAGAGGAGTCCTCGTCAGAGGAAGACCAGGAGACTCTGGGCTTGGACCCAGCCCTGGCTCAGGCTTCATCTAAGGGTAAGGGCTAGGATCCTGTCACGAGGTCCAAGGCAAGTTCAGCCTCTGACTTTGAGGCAGAACAGCCGCTGAGCCCAGTGCTAGATGGAGACCAGGCCCTGATTACAGGCCCAGACTCCATGACAGTAAAGGACTCCTTGGGAGGAATGTTCTGGCTCCAGGTGGTCAATAGGAGTCAACTGAGGTTTGGGGTGTGATCAGGGCCAGCCCCGGACATGCTGGGCCCTTTGGGCACCAGCCTGCCCCGGGCCATGGCACTCCCCTTCTGTAATTCACAGCAGGATTGGTACTGCAGATTGCAGGGTGGGAGATCCCAAGCCTCCCCCCATTTCCCCACTCTACTTACCTTTCTCTGTGCTGCTTTTTTTAGTGGTGCGCCTGCACGCGCAGGTTTGCCATCAATCAAGATGGCAGCCAAGGTTTCCCTAAGGGGCTGAAGCCTCTGCTGCCATCTTGGTTGATGGCACACATGTGTGCTACACGTGCACATTGCTGCCATCAACCAAGATGGTGGCAGAGGCTTCAGCCCCTTAGGGAAACCTTGGCCGCCATCTTGATTGATGGCAAACCTGTGTGTGCAGTGTGCTCAGCTGCAAAAAACAGCAGAGAGAAAGGTAGGTGAAGCAGGGGAATGGTGGGTGGCTCTGAAGCTCCTGCCCTGCTATCCCTGGCAGCAATCCTGCTGCAGATTGCAGAAGGGGAACAGAGGGGCCCCTGTAGCCCCAGGGGCCCTCGGCCAGTGCCCCACCTGGCCGCCCTTTAGAACCAGCCCTGGGTGTGATTCAGCAGCTCCAGCATAAAACCCCCAGTGCTAGGCTGGAAGGGCTGCTGCAACAACATATATACCCCAGCTCTGTACCTGTCCTATATAAAGATTACATGTGGACCCCGGATCTGTCTCTTGCTTTGCCCCTTACCTGTGTTGCTTACAGACTTCTTGGCTTCTGACCCTAGACTGCTCTGACTCCTGATTCTTGCTTGACCCCCTTAGTTTTGAGTCTGAATACTGCCTTTGTGCTGCCCTCACTTGTGTTCTGCTGGGGAGTCTCTTGTCCCCTTAGGGAGCCCAATGAAAACAGGACAACTGATCTCTCTGAAAAACTGGAGAGCCAACATGGTAAAACTCCTGACCCATATGTAGCAATTTCAATCAATCCTAGTAGCGCAAAAAAAAAATGTGATGCAGATGGACCATCAGAGGTTTAATATGGTCCTGCCAGTGAATTGACTGTTGTTTTCTATACAGGTAGGTATGGTTCATACTGAAGGCTGTTTCTGCAACGGAGAGGAGCAGCTTCCTGTTGCAGCAGCACCATATCATACTGAATGTATGAATCAAAACATTGTCTTAAAGCATAAGAAGAGCTACACAGTTTCTCTCTCCTCCACCTCACCCCACAAAACACAACTAATAGCTTGTGATCTGGATAAAGCACTTGATGCATGTTATTAAGAACAGTTGACTGTTAATTAGAGAAGCTCTCAGAAACACTCGCAGTGTACTTGAATGCTTAATCAATGCTTTCCTGAGTGCAGGATATGAAGGTTGGCATGGACTATCCCTATTATTACTATTAGTACCATTTACTCTATTTGCCGCTGGTTATGGAATCCATTGGCTAAAAAACTAATGCAAGGGTTGCCAACCTTTTCAGGTTCATTGGCCCATTTGGATTTTTGAGTGAGTGCTTTGAATTGGGTGCTAGCCCCTCTGGTCACTTCTCTCTCCCCCCTCTCCAGATCATCCCCCTCCTTCAAACACACAGAAGAAGAAAGTGTGTGCACATGCATTCCACTTTTCTAAGCAATCGGGTAAACATCACATCCAGTAGAATTAATCTGAGCCAAGGACACAGAGCTGAAAGAGGCAGCCACTCTATCCATGAAATTAGCACAGTCTTACTGCATCTATAGACTCAAGCCCCTGCAAACATGAAGCTAATGGCAGTCACTATGCAGTCCGTAGACAGTTTCACATTTCCCATGTTGCTGGTCCATGGGGTACATTGAAAATTGCAGCTCTAGACATTTATGGACATGGAACATCTGTTCCTCAGATACCAATACAAAATGGGGGAGTATTTTGGTCTCCCCTACCTCTTTCTCTCTGTGTTCCTTTGTTTATAGACATTTCCTCTTCCTTTTCATCATGGTCCCCTAGGGACTTCAATGCCACTCTTGCTTTACCCCCAATGTCCTTCAGTTATATGGCACATTCCGTGGAACTCTTAAGTCCTGGGGCATAAACTTCACTTGGAGCAGAATTACTCACATTATGTTGGAAACAGAGCATTCAAAAGGAAGCCTGCCATCTGATCTCCAGCCTCACACTTCCAGTAGTGAAGATTCCTAATTCCCAGCCAATTTACTTCTGGAGAATGTTTGTTCCTTAACATTTATGTATAAGGAAATTAACTTTGACAAGGAAAAACAACAATGACAACAACCATATTTCCATGCTTTGAATCCAGGGCTTTTTCTTCTTCTTGAAATTGGGCTTGTATTTCAAGTCATGCCCAATCAAGGCCAATAAAAGTCTTACATTTTTTATTTCAGTATGTATTTCCTCTCTCTTCCTGAGCTGAACTGTAGTTTTTAAATGGCCTTTTTTTAAATAGAAAGAGATTGAATTGTTTGACAGATGAAATTAAAGTTTCATTTAAAGAAGATCTCTTCATTTCCCCTCCATTCAATTCCCCCCCCCCCAAAAAAAATCCCCAGGACAAATCTGCCTATTTTAAATATATTTCATCAGGAAAGGGGCCACTGAAGAGCTGCAGATGGTTAGCTGTAATTTTTGTTCTGGTCCAGATTAAATACACTTTTTCAAAAGAGGAATTAAAATCAGGGCAAGAAAGAACAGATGAGGAATGGGGGTGAGTTGACACAACTCCAGAGGCTCAAAATATAATTTTGAATTTTACTTCTGCTGTTTTGAAAGAGTTTGAACTGCCATATTGAAGCACAACTAAAGTGCCAAAGATATTGGCAAATAAAGGCATTCTTATGGTTGCAGTGTACTATTTATTCAGTGTTACAATAATTTCTATTCCACTGCTTTCAAGAAGCTGAACCCATGGTGAATATATGCTTTGCTTACCAAAAATGGACACTCACTCATAAGGATGTTGGAGAATTCTGACGAAAATTGAAGCAATGTTTGCTTATTCATCCCATGCCCGGAATGGAAATCAATCCAGCAAATACAACCAGTATTTGTTGTTTTTGTGCTTTCAGTCTGCAAATGATAGGTAATTTATTTTTTCCCATTTACATTGTGTTTCCTTTGCAATGAAATGAATGGGGTGGAATAATGTATTGATAATGTAGCTTACTTACTTAATTATTTATTATGCAATTAATTATGTCAATTACGTAAGTTACATAATTTTGCCGCAGGAGACAGCAAGACACGCAACATACTTTTTGGCAGAATATGAACTGTAGCAGAATGCAAACATTGCTGCATAAAATAAATAAAGCGTAGAACAAAATATTATGCCTTCCAGCACCCCTACAGCCACACACCTTAATTAGGGATGAATGGGGCAGTCTGTTTTTGCTTCTTTGTCAATTTTGCAACTAAACTATGGTTTAAATATGGATGTAGACCATTCTGAAATTGCTGCTGACATTGCAGGTGCTTCACCCCTCTCCTCCTGTTGCTGTGCTGCAGCAATCAAGGCATGGGGTGGCTTAGCTTTATGTTTGAATCTAGGCTTGTGGTTTGTTTCTCTCCAAACACACCATGAGTGCTAATCAAGGTTTGTTCTTGGCTTCCTGCTTATGGCTTGTTTGGAGGAAATAAACCATGATCCCAGGTTTGGATGAAACGTTAAGCCACTTCATGGCTTGTCTCATGACAGTGCAGTAGCAGAAGTAGTGGGAGATGAACGAAACAACCATGATAATCAGCTTTGTGTAGAAACATGCTATGTGTTCATATTTAAACCATAGTTTAAAGTGACATGTGAATGAGGCCACTGTGTGATCACATACACAGTTTATGAGCCTTCCACAAAATGATGAGAGTCATCAGACTAGAGCTTTGGTTGAGTAATGATTTTGCTTTGAGTTATTTAAGGTTGTGTTGGTTGTGGAATCCCTTGCTGGCTGATAAAGCTGAGATGATAGTGATATTCAGAAAAAAAATACCAAAATGGTTGGTTCACTTAGAACTTGCCTTGCAGTTTGTGGGGCTTGTACATTCATTAAAATAATGAGCATTCCAAAATGGGCAGGACTGTCAATTGCGACGTTAGCAAACAGAGGAAAAAGAGCTTCTCATATCTCTGGTCATATTATAGTGAAAACAGGTTTAATGACTTCTAGGTGATACTTGTGATTAAAAACACAGTGCGACTAATTAGTCCCACATGTGTCTGTGGCAAGCTGGGCTTGGATATCCAATGTTTTACTGAAGTTGGAATACAACAACACTGAATATACACCATGTATTTCCCCACATTTATTGAACGCAATCTGGACAGGACAATATCTGTTTTGTTTTTTCCTCTTACCTTACTTTCCATTGCTGGCATTACTGCAGTTACCAGGAGGGAGATGGAAAAAGGCAAGGTGGCTGGGAGTTCAGTGTGATGCAAGCATATCAGGGAGGGGCATGGAAACAATAAGTGTGGTTGTTCATCTCTGGTGTGTCTGGGAAAGTGATCTGAAAGTAATATGAAATACTTGCACAGGCTTTGTTGGCCTGTATGAATGGCTTCACAATCTCTGCACAAAGGGAGAAAGCAGGGAGGATGGAAGAAAGGTACTTTCCTTTTCTTATATTCCACTTTCAGCAAGATGTCACATTCATCTAAGTAGCTACTTATCTGTTGTCATAGCTCTGAGCTGTATCTCCTCTCTTTCTTTTGTCTGTCTTGCCTCCCTCTGACCATCCTTTGCTTTTATTTCCAATTCACCACCCAGGTGCTCCACAGCCTTTTAATCTCTCATCTCTGTGTTGATGACCCATAAATCTCTCTTATCATCCAGCCCTCTACCTTGCCAGCATTTTCCCCTCTTCCTGACTTTCTGGCCATCATTTATCAACATCTCCAAGATCTGTCTTTTCTCCTTGTCATCGTTACTGCAACATTTTTCAGGCAGCCTCTTCCTGAAGTCTGTCTTCATTATCTGAAGTACATTCTTAGTCCCAGCCCCTCTCTCCCTCTTGTGATAAAAGCAACGATTTTGTTAAGCTTATCTCCTTTGCTGTGGAGCTGAAGGTGCACTCAAGGTGTGGTCCATAATCTTGGCAGCAGATCATAGCCAAAGAAACAGTCTATACAACAGCTCACTCCCCACAACAATAACTGTAAAGTCAGGTCCAAGACAGTGTTTAGGGCAAGGGTGACTAGTATGTGGCGTTCCAGGTAGTATTGGGCATCTGGCCAACAGTCAAAGATTATGGGAGTTGGAGTAATTTGGAGATCACAGGTAAGCCACCTCTGATTTAGGAAAAGGTGAGCCATCATTGGTCTCTTGAGTCACCTTACATACTGCTGACTCAACTGAGTTCAGCCTGGGCATTTCAAATAACTCCAGAAGTATTGCCTTCCTTCCAGCTGTATCAGGAGTGCCCCAGAGCGTCAGATAACTTATTGCTGGATACTATCAGGTTCATCTTCTAGCAAACGTCCATGGATATTAAGGTTAGATGCTGCTGGACTCTAACTACAAGGGATGCTGTTCAAGACCCATGATGCTGTAAATTTACTTGATTCACCTGCATTTTTATTTTATTTCTCCCCCATCTTATTTAGGAGAAGCCCTCACAAGGCAGCTTACAATTTTAAAAACCATGGTAAGGAACAGGGGAAAAAACCACAATTGAACAAACAATTGAATCACAACAAACACTCTCCCCACTGAGGTGTGCCTAGCCATTTATTTATAAACATATTTGTATACCGCTATTTCATTAAAAAAAGATGAACTCAGTGAGCTGGGATATATGGATTCAAGCGGTACCTTAGGTATCCTGGATCTAAGTTGTTCAGGGCCATGTAAATGAATACAAAGACCTTGAACCTGGCTCAGTAGTAAATGGACAGCCAGTGCAAATGTTTTAGCAGTGGTGTCACATGCCATGTGACCCCATCAGCAATCTGGCTGCTGCACTTTTAACCAGAGCTTGGAAAAGTTACTTTTTTGAACTACAACTCCCATCAGCCCCAGCCAGGCTGGGGCTGATGGGAGTTGTAGTTCAAAAAAGTAACTTTTCCAAGCTCTGCTTTTAACCATCATTTTCTTTTAGGAAACAGGTGAAATACACCTTTTCCCAGCAGGCTTTTAGAGGAGGGAACTGTGACTGAAGTAACATTACTACTTTTATTAAGAGTTGCATTGACATCATTGTTTCAAGTTCTCATGTTGTGTTGTAAACTGCGTTGTAGCCTTCTGGGATATGCATTTCTTCATAAAATTAATAATAATAATAATAATAATAATAATAATAATAATAATAATAATAATAATAATAATAATGATATTATAAAAACAACCTTGGCTTCAAAATGTGCACAAGAGCCAGCAATAAGATCAGTAAAAAGACTGGTAGAGTAAAAAGGTGTTTCGGGACCACTAGAGATGGACAAGGCTGTCAATTTTCGGTTCTTCCAGAAAAGATTTTAAGTTCCAATCTTGAGTTCATTCTACAGCATTTCCTCATCAGTTTACAATCAGTATTTTAGTGAACATTTCTCCTAATATACACATTTTTGTATGCAGGTTTTCTAATGTGTGCCTTTTTGCAAGAGATTTCCCCTAAAATGCATTTTGATGCTATTTTTGTTAATACATACATTTTTATGCACACTTCCCCCTCCCCAATATATGCATTGTTATACAGTTTTTTGTTGTTGGAGAGAGCTGCATCACAAAATCCAAAGAAGTGCAAAATTCAAAGGATACCCGTGTCTTGGTTCACATATTGTTTCAGGAAATGCAAATCAGATAGGTTCACAATAGAATAGAACACAGGAAGCTGCCTTATATTGAGACAGACCATTGATCCATCTAGTTCAGTATTGTCTACACTGATTGACAGTGTCTCTCCAGGATTTCAGGAGTCTCTCCCAGCCCTACCTGGAGATGCTTTGAGTTGAACCTAAGGCAGCTGCTCTACCAGTAAGATACAGCCATAACTCTAAATTCCACACACACACACACACACACTCCTGCATCCAGACAATAACTTACACAGTGAATTATGGAGGATCTACAGCGCATATGTGTATAACAGGCCAGGGAAGAAGAGAACAAGACATTGTTCATTGCAGCTGTGTGAAAGACATTTGTGTGAAATGCTGGTTTATTGGCAGAAAAAGCCACAGTTCCTTAACGCAACAGGTACTGCAGTGTGAAAGGAATTTTAGAAATCAGGACAGAAGCGCTACCATTTTAATCCACAAAATTGACACAATAAGCCCCATGTGTGAAAACAGCCTTGATAAAGCCTTAGCCCCAGGGACCTTTTCTTCAGTCTGAAAAGTATGTTTCCCAATAAGAAGGTTCTGCGAAAGTGAACTCCTGTTGTCATCTTTTTTTTACAGTAAATGGAGCTGGAATTTTTGCTTGCCTTAAATATTACTCATCTCTGGACCTGACCTGGCTAATGACTTACTCCATCTTGAACACGAGGCACCAAATTGTGTTACCATTTGGACTGCTAAGTCTCAAAGGACTCTTTGCAATTTTACACCTCATGTTGCCAGAAAACTGCTATTTTGGGCAAAATGACATTTTAATGATTTCTTCACATTTCTGCCAAAGCCAAGAGTAGCTTTCTCCTCATTCATGAGATCAGAGATGTTAAACAGGACCTATGGGGTACTTATGAGTAGTCCCATTCAGAGTAACCCCATTGAAATTGATTGGCATGACTCACTTGGGTCCATTAATTTTAGCGTGTCTACTTGGAGTAGAATTTAGTTGGAGACAACCCAAAATCTCTTCTTGTGGTCAACACGGAGGAAAGATTTATTAAGAGAAGTCACACTGACGGGAAACAAATGCTTTGTTGGATCTGTGCACCTGTTAACAAAGCTACTTAGCAACTTGCAAAGGATATGTAGAACAGAAAATCACTATATAAAACTAATTGGTTCTTAGATCACAAACTATCACACCTCTAAGAAATGTGTGCACCAGAGGGCCTTACTGAAACACTCCAAATCTCCATGTGAACACAGTTGCTTCCTTGCTGTCCACAGGGACTGGTATCACTGACAGCCAGGACAGCAGATGTTTCTTTCCTTTTCAGCTGGCTTCAGTCCTGCAGTCTGTATTTCCATCAAAGCTTTCAGTGCTTTCCTTCATATTAGCTTATTTCGGAAATGTTAGCCTCAGCATCTCTACTAAAACCTTTTAGGAGAAGATTTGTTTGCTTGAACAAGACAGGAAAGGCCCGAGTCTGAAGGAGCCAGCGAACCTCAAGGGAGTCCGACAAAGGAAAGGCTGGGCTAAAGTAGCTGTTGTCCTAAGAGGAGGAAGCAAGTAGAGAGTTCAGAGTGAGGAAAATAGGTCTATCAAGCATCTGCTGTCCTGGCTGTCAGCGATGTCAATGCTTGTAGAGAGCAAGGAAATAAAAAAAGTCGTAAGGGTCACAGTGAGGCAAGGAGATGGAAGGAAGGAAGGAAGGAAGGAAGGAAGGAAGGAAGGAAGGAAGGAAGGAAGGAGGACCAGCGCCAGGCATGCTGGGGGCCTTGGGCACCAGCCTGCCCTGGGCCCCAGCACACACACACAGCCAGGCATGACTGGGCCCTTGGGCATCAGTCTGCCCCGGGCACATGGCTCCTGCCTGTTCCACCTACCTCTCTCCTACATCTTGCTACTGTCATCAACCAAGATGGCAGTAGGTGCATCAGCCCTTAAGGAAGCCTCCACTGCCATCTTTGTTGATGACAGCCCTGCACACACAGCAGCAGTACATAGGAGAGAGAGAGGTAGGTGGAGCGAGCAAACAGGTAGGCAGCCTGGAAGCTCTCTTGCTGCGATCTGTGGCAGAGACCCTGCCATGGATCGCAGCAAGGGAGCACTACTCCTCCATTCTAACGGGGCCCTCGGCCAGAGCTTGACCTTTGGTGCCCTTTGCTGCCAGCCCTGAAAATGAGCCATAGTGAGCAGAAGGAAGAACAATGATGGGGGAGAAACATTAATAGAAGATGAAGCAAATGGGGAAAGAAAGAAACCAAAGAGAGAGAATGAAGAAGAAACTGTAGAGTTGGCACCAGTTTATTGAGTCATGTCAGGCAATGAGGTCTTTCAAGCCAAGGAGCAGAGGATTAGAATGCAGACTTGGCTGGAGGGACAGCAGGGTACACTTGGTGTGAGGAAACTTTGGCCCTCCCGATGTTGCTGAACCTCACCTCTTATCATCCCTGGCCATTGGCCCTGCTTGCTGGGGTTGATGGTAGCTCAAGTTCAGCAACGTCTGAAGGGCCAAAGGTTCCCCACACCTCATATACACAAATATAGAGCATCTCCAGAATGCCCTACATTGTCACACAAGATTCTAGGTTTACTGTCATAATGCAGAGCCTGCACTGGCGACCAATATAACAGTAGTGTCTCTGATTTACCAGGGGCTTTGATGGATTTGGACAACTATAATTCAGTGGAAGAGCACATGTTTTGCATACAAAAGATCCCAGGTTCAAACTTTGACATCTCCAGGTAGGACTGGGAATGTTTCCTGACTGAAACCCTGGAGAGCCACTGCCAATTAATGTAGACAATATTGAACTGGATGGATTTGACATACAGCAGCTTCCTGGTTTCCTGCCTTATACTGCTAATATCTGGTGCTTATTGTGAGGAAGTGTTAAAGGTAGGATGGACAGATGAGTTTAGGAAAAGAAACAGAAAGTGAAAAAGAAGATAAAACAAGCAAAGAATTCAGGTCCAAGTAGGCATTGCCAGGGAAGAAGGAGCTCACTATATATATATAGCCGAAACGTTTTGTTAATATAATAAAAACCTCTGTTTGGTTAATCACAATTACGTTCATATATATATATTAGGTGATTAACGGAATCCTTATACAGGAACCACAAGTCAGCAATTTTGACAAAAAAAGTGGAGCAACTAGTTGCAAAGCATTTTAACATCAAGGGTCACAGCCTGTTGGACTTTTCCATTACAGCGATAGAGATGCCAGCAGATCCAGCAGCACTGACCAAAAGGGAGAACTTTTGGATTTACTCTCTGGACACATTGGCACCACATGGCCTGAACCTGGAGGACAGTACCACCACTACTTAGCTTCTGCAAATGAAGCCCCTCTGAGCATTCCATCCTCAAAACTATATAACGGCCACCTTGGTAACAGCATTTGTATGTTGGCAGCTGATGAAGGCGGAAGCTGAAACGTTTTGTTAATATAATAAGAACCTCTGTTTGGTTAATCACAATTACGTTCATATATATATATTAGGTGATTAACGAAATCATTATAGGGATCCAGAGCAAGCTTGAGTGAAGTTCTGTTTGTTGCTTTCAAAACTGTCTTATATATATATATATTAATCATAGACATTGAGGAATAGCCACATTTTGTGGATGCTAGTAAGGGAAGTTGACTAATGTGCCATTCTACATTTAGATAGGGGTAACAAAATGCACACAGTGGGCTGCAGAAGAAACCTAGAGGTGATAAACAAATTCCAATGGCTCTATGTGTCAAAAGTGGCAAATCCTCTTGTGAGATTAACACCGTTGCTTTTTACCAAGTCAAGCTGTTCATGATTGAGGACTGTTTTCTGCACCCAGGCTGACAGAACATACTGTATACCTGTGTGAGGGATGAGTACTGCACAGTGTAATATAATCCTCATTACCACAGCTATCAGTCAGTAGAAACTCCCTTTTCTCCCTTTGCTGGATTGAACAAAACAAGGGGTGGAAGGGATGCAACACTTATACCATACAGGATTCCCTTTCTTTGGCTGCTTTCTTTGGCTATGCTTGCTACAATGCAAGCATTGGCCTCATCCAAAGCCCTCTAAAAGCCGGACTGACTGCTTTTAGAGAGCAGAGCTCTGCTGTTGCTTCAGCAACAGTCAGCCTTAGACCAAGTCTTATAAAGGAGCAGCTGTTCTGTCTGAATTGTAAGCTCCATCTTTACTGAAAGGTACCTCTTCACTTAAAGGGATGCAGCCCACTCCAGCAGTCATTCAATCCGATCGAATGGGGAAGACTCTGGGTGTACTGGGGCTTTTGTGATGGAATCCTCTGAGTCAGAGGTTGCCAAGGTGACTTCCTCAGCCTGGAGGCACACTGGCCCCATGGGTCCATCTTGCACACTTGCTTCTGGGGCTGGCACCGTGCACAATTCCTCATCTGACTCCTTCAGAGTGTTCAGTCTCATCTCCTAAAGAACAAGAATCTGATTTCAGGGTCATGACAGTTCTGGAGCTACTTGCCTCCTTCAAGATTTCTATTTGGGGACACCATGAAAATAAACAAAGGCATTAACTTCCCACTTGCAGTGGTAGACTTTGTTCCCTCCCCCTTTCAGGATTAGAACAACGAAACAAAAAATATGAATACTTACACTTTTCTAATCCAGCCTCTCTGCATATCTAATTTTGTATATGGATGTGTGAATACCTTCCACCCATCTACACGTGATTTTTGTAGGCAAAATGTGGGCAATCTAGTAATGTGCGTACCTCCAACCCCCTATATAGACAAATTGTAATTAAATTAGCAATGTGCATACCCCATTTCTAAGGAATTTCGATACTCTCTATCACAACTCTTGTTGCTTGCTTAAAATTCCAGAGACATTTCATCTGAGGAGGATTTTTTCTCTCTGTCCCATTAGGTATAATTGCAGTGGCAAATCTCATGGGGCTAGTGACTGAATTGCAGATATGTGTTTGAAATGAACCCAAACCTAGAAAATATATTCCCTGAACAATTGATAGATGCAGAAGAATAAAAAAAAGTCAAGGTCCTAAATAAACTTAATGCATACCTATAACTTAGATATGAAAATATTTAAAAACTTTACAAAGTATATGTATACGGCTTAAGGCCAATAAAATATACAGTGATCGCCAAACAATTGTATGTAGCTTCACAACACTGAAATGCAGACCTTTGCTCCATTCAGACATGGGGTTTATTGTGTTAGTTTTACCTATTATAATGGTAGCACTTCTGTCCTGATTTTCAACATTCTTCACATTGCAGCACCTGTTGCTTTATGGCCATTGCAGTACCTGTTGTATTGAAGAACTGTGGCTTTTTGACCAATCCACCACCATGTCATTATAAATTTCAATCACTCCAGTGGGCGTGGTGTGACACAACAATGAACATCATTGGACATGTTACTACTCCCCCATCCTTTCTGCCCATGCATACTCCTGTTCCCCCATTAAAATGGCAGGAAAGAACTATATGCCAGTATACTGCCCCAAATTTAGTCATTTCACTCCCATTATTTTCTTGGTTAACGAGATGCAAATGGGTTTTTTGTGTGGAAGCACAAAACACAGAAATTAGTGCTAAACTTCCACTACATTCTGCTAGATATCCAGAAGCGTCTATATTGTGTGAAAAATCAAATAAAACACACAAATTATCAAAAAACAGAATAAACTTCTGTCTGAATGCAGCCACTGTGTATAATGTCACAGCTTGATATTTCATCATCATCCTTTTTATTTGTATATCACCTTTCCACAAAAAATTGTCCACAAAGCAGCTTACAACAAAGTAAACAACAATTACAAAGACAATATAACCAAAATAATAAAACAGCAGTAATAAAACAGTAACATAACAGCAAATATCACAGCAAACACAAAAACATTTTCAACACTATAAATATAACAACATTACATCTGTTAGCAGGCAACATTACACTTCTTGGCAATATAGCAAAAATACAAGGACATTTGGCAGTTTCAACTTTGCTCCTACGGACATCCCACCCATGATGTGACTCTCAGTCCTACTCTTGCTGCAACTTCTTGCAAGGCTTCCAAAGGTCGGGGGTGGTGGGGTAGTTGGAAACACCCCACCCATGATAGTATTCAGAATACATTTCAGAATACATTGACGTGACATTTTACACAGTGTCTGCATGTCAGTGTTATGAAGCCACAGAAGATTATTCAATTATACGCCACAGACTTATTCCTTGAACTGAGCCCTCCAAATCACGAGCTTTAAGTCTCTACTTTCATAGAACTTTGTATATTAACATCTGAACAAAAAGAACCTAATACTTTGCACTGGCAATTTTTTTTAAAAAAACAGACTATACAATTAATTTGTTACAAAACATCTTGCAAGAGTTGTTTAGGGTGATTTATTTATTTATTTATTTATTTATTTATGGTTGTTCTGAAATCTTCCAGCCAGGTTGCTTTGCTTTCTCTCCTGCATCATACAAATAACCCACTCCTAATTATAGTAATCAGTTTACATGCAGTAATCACATTAACTGAGATAATTATAACATGCATCACCTGGACTTGTATTTGTTTTAATATGAGGAATCAATAATTCTCAGGAGAGCACAAGTGTGTGGCTGATTAGGTATTGAAGCGATCTGAGATTAGGTTGCTTTTGATTAAATTAACCATTTAAGGGGCTAGATTTTTGAGAGAGAGAGAGAGAGAAAATTAATAACATACAGTATTTATAGCGTGTTTGCAAGGCATAATATACATAATATTAGCAATCGCAACAATAGCACAATGGTGAGGTGGGCTTGCTTTTATTTTCTTCATGATGTGGGTGGGGTGGGGGGGCTGAGAGAAAGGGAAAGAGATCTGATGCAACATCATATCATCTTCCTTCAAACAAATCAGAATGAATACTCAATAACCAGATCATCTGGAAGTACCCTGCAACTGCAAGTCCAAGAATCCCCAGCAGAATGCTGTTTCTCCACCAGAGAGAAGACGTTAGGGCTCACTCCCCCTTAGCTTCAGCTTTTGAACTACATGCTGGGTCTTCATATCATTACTGTGGTTCTTTCACATCTAATTGGTAGGGCATGTTGGGGGCATTTATTTAAAGGAGCTCTAACCCACCCCCACCAAAAATGGAGCTATCCCTCTGCTGTGGCAATCTGTCCACATAAATTTTCAAACTGTGTGTGGGAGATTGAGTCTAGAAGATGTCTGTCCAGCAGACAATGGTGTTGGCGTAAGTCCATTCCTGATTACAAGAAGCAACTCGTAAGGGTATGGAAAAAGAATGTTTCACTTGTGAAATGTAGGCACTGGAGGCCTTTTAGCTAACACATTTTTCCTCAGGAGTGCCTTCCCATGGAAGAATGCCCAGTTCCTGCTGGGAGGAAGGGCGGGATATAAATCAAATAATAAATAAACAAATAAATGATGAATGCTGTGGGTGCAGACTGAGGGTTATATCTAATTGTAGTCCTACTCAGAGTAGACTCATTGAAGTTAATAGACATGACTAATGTAGGTTCATTAATTTCATTGGGTCTACTCTGAGTATGATAGTTGAATATGACACTAGATACCAAGCAAGTGTAACAGCTTCAGCAACAAGATCTGACTTTTTTTAAAAAATCCATAAAGGGAGAAGTGGAAAAAGAGGGAGGATCAGCTGTATGTTTGGAACCCCAGACGACAGAGTTTGATGAGGGTATTTGGCTCTTGAATCCCTTTCATTTATAAGTGGTGTGTGGGAGATGGTATGTTGCAGTGTGGAGGGCTGCTATCCAGGATGCCAGCCAACGAGCCCTGTCCTCTTTCATTATACTCCATTCCATTATTCCTGCCCCCACTCCCCTGACAGAGCCTTGGAGCAAATCAGACAGAGGGTATAGAGCTATAAATTCACACACACACCTACCTAGACTCAGGTGAGTGTTTTCCTTCCCCTTACTTTGCTGTTGGTGCTCTCTTCATTTGCAGTGGGTGTTCCACTGCTCACTGATTGAAAAGACTGGGACAGAATTTTACCTGATTTCCTGAGATGGAATTTTACCCGAATTCCTGATTGCCTGTTTGGTTCCAGGGTTTTTCACTTGCTCATAACAAACTTCTTTCTTTCTCTTGTTATCTCAGTCACAGCTCGTGTGTCTGGTGTTGGACCATTGGGCAAGGACTGCTGGGAGGAAGGGCAGGATATAAATAAATAAATAAATAAATAAATAAGGACCAACGATTGGGAAACGTCAGAGATAAATGCTTCCTTTGGGAGAGGGTTGCCACAATCCTTGGCTAGGCAAAGCAGATGGCACAAGAGGCTTAACCCAGCTTCTGCCCCAAGCCAAACTTCTTTCCTGTATACCTCCAAGTAGTTGGGTTCTACTGGTAGCAAGCTTGCCCCCATGTTATTTGGTCCCTTGAACGTACCTTGCCAATATCCATCTGGAAGCTGGAAGTGAATCAAAGCTTGGCCTTTTTTGCCACTTAATTGATTTGCCCTTCCCTGTCCCACTTCACTTCTAACTGTGGCTACTCTCACACATGGCAGGAGAGGATAGCTTTTCTAAGATTCTATTTGCATGTATCATGATTAGGGGTGTGCTTCTGCCCAATTCAGAACTGGTACTGAATTTTCCATTAATTTGCTGCACATCAGATTTTTATGCAGCAATTTTCCGCAGCTATATATATATATATATATATATATATATAAACTGTGTCTAAAATAGTGATGCTAAGAACATTAATTTTATCAGTATTTCCTTTCAAAATGTCAGTGTTTCATCTCAAAATATTGATATTAACATCCTTTTTTTTCTTGCAAGGGAAAAACTGCTTTGGTAAAAGCAGTGGTTAAATCAAAGCCGCACTTCTCCAGCTTGGTGTAGAGGCAATGTTTCCTGAGATGTAACTCTGCCTGCATGTGCTCATTGTGCTCGGCTGGAGAGTTCGAATAGATGAGGATATGCAGTGGCTAGCAGACAAAGAAGAAAACTGAACCAATACTGGCCTGTTAGGCCAACGGAATGTTTTCGAACTGCCATTGGCCTATGGATCCCACCCCTAATCATGATTAACTGGGAATGCCTTTTAGATGATTAAATCAATAATATACTCAAGGAGTCTTATTGAATTACACTGCCCAGCTGATCTATACCCATAAGAAGATAGTCTGCTTCATAGTCAATATAGTTGTGCAATGTAGGGTGGTTGTTAGTGTGGAGACACTGTATTCCATGCAATGTCTGTATTTTTTTAAAGTATTTTTATTGTATTTTTTATTTTCTATGGTTGGTGACAGCTTCTATAGATCAAAAAAGCAACAAAAGCAATGGGGCCTATTTTCTAATCAATTAATCTCCCCAATTAATTGGCTGAAGGTTGATGCCCTAGTGAAAAGGGGGCTGGGGGAGGAGGAGCCAATGCAATACTGGCTGACAGTATTTCTCAATATTTTATTGTTATGGCATCTTCTATTATTTAGTGGCTTCGTCATTATTCGCCCTTGCTTAGGTTCAAAATGAGGGAAGCCTGTCACTCTTGTGAAAGCAGGGTCCCTTGATCCAAAAAGTGTTACTGAAGATATAGGTTTAAAGAACTGCACAAGACAGAGCTCCTGCAATCAAAGAATGACCTCCCTTGCCTGAGGGGAATACATGTACTTGGCTCAGTAGAGTAGGTATCAAAAGAGGGTAGCTGTGAGTACTGTCCCAGATAACTGGCACAGGCCAGCTTGGTGCCGAAGTGACTCTTGCAGGTGGCTTTCGGGGTGCAGTGAAAAAAGGGTGAATCCTGGTTGGTTTTTGTCATTCTGTTTGTGTTTGCACATCTCAACACTTCCTTGCATGAAAATGAAAAAGTGAATGTGCACACTGTTCTGTGTTTGTTTAGCACACTAGCGACTTAGTGGGTGTGCATTGTGTAATAATCATTATCTTCCTCCCTCCCTCCCTCCCTCCCTCTTTTTATCTCTATAGATAGGTATAAAGATATGCTGCACTAAGTAGGAATCCAAGGATCTTGAGTAAGAATAATTCAGGGAAATGAATTAGATTTACATACACAAACATACTCTGTTCTCATTGGACTGTAGTTTTTGCTTGGAAGGACAGTTGCTCCCTTTTGGTAGTACTTTTTGTAAGCAATAACATTTATTTATTTATTTATTCATGCTCTTCTGCAAAGCACAATAATTCCTCCATCTTGTTTTAGGTCCATTTCTGTTATCAAAGGGGCACCAGATTTACTATTAGGGTGAATGGGAAAATAGTTCACATTGAAGCAAAAAAATCTTGAAGAAAAAAATCTGGGTAAAAAATTTGGGTGCAATACAATGAAAATGGATCCTCATGAGTTTGTATGATTTCACATGGGGTTCCCCCTAAAGCCCCCATCAAAGTCAGTCAGTCAGTTGTTTACTATGGTCAATAGACAAAATGAAAAGTATAAAATACAAAATCACAGTCTCACTAGAAACCTTTTTAAAATGTGACAAGCTAAGAACTCACATGACAACATTTAGATATTTTGCCACCTATTTGGTAATAAACTTAAAGCTTGGACTGACAATCATAATATTTTAGGAGAAGAGCAAATCAGTTTTAAATTAGGCCATTCTACAGAAGATCACTGTGTACTTCTCTAACATTTAACAGAGAAATATACAAAACCAGAGAAAGGCATGCTGTTTACAGCCTTTATTGATCTGAAATCAGCCTTTGATCTTATTTCCTTTGAGAGATTATAGAACAAGTTGAATCAGACTGCTGTGGATAAGAGATTGTTGTTCTTGATCCAAGACATGTAGAAAACAAATCATCCTGGATGTGGTTATAGTTACAGTGGCCATCTCTCTGAAGTAGTTTTGCTTTTTCCACATGTGGAGTCAAGCAAGTCTCTTTTCCCCATATTATTTAATTTATACATGGCTGATCTTCGTGCAAATCTTGGTTCAATATCTCCTTGTCCTCCTAAAGTTTACATTTTATTATACAAATATGATGCTGTTGTAAGCTCATTATCAAAGTAAATCTCACAGTGGGAAGAGGGCACAGTAAAAATCATAGATCTGGTGCCTGCTACCACCACAAAATCTTTAGTCTAAAAAATGGATCCTCATGGATATTCATGATTTTCACCCAGGATGACAGTAAAATCATCAACAAATAACAGAACACATATGTGGGCACAGAGATGACCTATTATTTCATGGTAATTTGGGGGGATCACTTGTAAAACTCGTGAAGAACTATAAGGATCCATGCTTCAGATCCATTTTTTTCCCTGTATGCTAAAAAGTGCTGCATCCATGAGGTGGTATTCAAAGTAGGCGTACTCAGAGTAGACCCATTGAAATAAATGATCATGACTAACTTAGGTTAATTAATGTTAATGGGTCTACTCTGACTGAGTAGGATTTACTCAGAAGGAACGAAAGAAGCAGTGGCCGTATATCAGGAGAGAAAAAGGAGGGTGCCTAGGGAGGAGCCATAGATCCGTATTAGAGCATATTCCTGAAATCTAGTATCTCTGTTTAATGAATCAAATACCAATTGCTCAGAGAGCCACTGCCAATCAGAGTAGACAATACTGGGCTTGAAGCCAATGGCCTGACTCAGTATATTTTCATTTTTCTCCTCCATATGCTTTGTTTCAATGGTGAGGAATCTTTGGCCAGATGTTGTTGGACCCCAACTCCCAACAGCTCTAGTCAGCATGGCCCAATGGTCAGGGATTATGGGACTGGTAGTCCAGAAACTTCTGGTGGGCCACATGTTCCCCACGTCTGCTCTATCTGATCAGTTCCAGGAACACCTATGCTTCTTATGGCTGGGTGAAATCCTCCCCTGCCCCCAGTTTCCTGAAATTATTTTCCTCCTGAAAAATTAGGAACCATTTTTCTGCTGCTTTCTTGAGCAGGGGGATAACTTTATCTGAGTTTTGTTGTGACAGGGCTCCTGCTTACCTTACTGCGAAGGAACTATAAAAAGGGCCTTGTGCCATTTTCCACACTTCCTGGAATGTCTTGGATGTGATGTCACATGATGTGGCTGGTGGGAAGCTGCTGGGAAACCCTTGGGCCACTGTAAGGCTTTAAAATAGTTTAAAACCCAAGAGAAGGGTGAGCAACCCTTGGCCAATTGATAAGGTTAAACTAAGCAGCAGCATGCCCCAGAAAACTTTGGATAAATTATTTCCCCCCCCCATGATTTTTGGTACCCACCCTCCCAACAAATTGTCATAGAATTATAGCCGTATTATTTCTGGCCAGCTAATTCGTTTTGCACACTATGAAAATGTCAGTCATAAGAGCATAAGGGAGGAAGGGCGGGATATAAATTTAATAAGCATACAGACATAAGAGCCCTGTTGCATCACACCCATCTAGTCCAGCGTCCTGTTCTAACAGTGGCCAGCCAGATGCCTATTCATTCATTCGTTCATTCATAGATTCATTCATTCATTCATTTATAAAAGTATTTCTATACTGCCATATAAAATATCAGGGTGGTTTACAATGTTAAAACATAAAGCATAGTTAAAAATAAAAAATGGAACCCCCCCCCCAAATAATCATTAATGTGACAGGCTAATCAAAGTAAAAATGAAACAGCTGCAAAGGCCTATAGCATAAAAAAGATCTTCAAGAGATGTCTGAAAATCAAAACTGAGGATGCCCACTGAATCTCTGCTGGAGAGTATCCCATAGCATGGGGCCGGTGACACTAAATGGCCAATTATGGGGAACCCACAGACAACCCAACAGCACACTTCCCATCTGTGATTTCCAGCAATTGGTATTCAAAGTCATACTTCCTGCAACAGTGGAGATAGAACATAGCCATCATGGTGGGTTTAGTGTCCATTTCCACTTAACATTGAGCAGAGAATTCACTCCTGCCCTGTCGTCATAATGGTTTGCGCTTTCCAGCCCACAATCCACATTTCTGGCTGCCACTAGTGCAGGCAGCACTGGTGAAACTTCGTGACATGGGTAAGCACTACTAGATAGTATAGATAAGGAACTGATTGTGTAGCTTCCATTTTTAGCATCAGAAATGCATTTAACATCACACCTAGTACATAGGCTGCTGCATCGTACCACTTCAGCCTGTCCATCTGTCTCAATATTGCCTACTCTGAATGGCAGCATTTCTCCAGGGACAGAAGTCTTTCCCATCACCTCCTGCCTGATCCTTTGATAACTGCAAATGTTGGGGATTGGTTTTGCATACAGTGTAATACTGGGCCAGCATCTGGACCTGCTGAACTTCAGAGTTTTTATAGGCAAAATTACACACAAGAATACATACATTAGGAGGCATTCACACTATTTTCATGAGGACTCTTCTTTTTCTACAAAGAAAGCTGATGCTGAAATTTGTTTAAAAACATGAAAAACTGAAATTGACAGCTTCGCCAATCCCTAGTAATAGGCATGGATGCCAATGATACAATCTCTTTATTTAGGAAAAAGTCCTTAAGAGAAACAGCAAAACAACATAGAAAGCCATCTTATACTGATCTTCCCAATTCCTTTCCCAACCCTACCTTTAGGTGGATTGAACAGACCTTTTCCATGCAAAGCATATGCTGTCCTCACAGTGGAACTGCCCCTGTAAAAAGATCCCTATGAAAGTTCCTAGGCTCTGTGAAATGGGAAGAGTGAACCAACCAACCAATACAAAAGCTTTTTATATTCCAAAGGACAAAATGCTCCTTGGTTTCTTATGGATGGAGAAGCAATAGTATCTGTAAAGTATCTTAATATAACTGAGTAGCATGTGTAAAACTCCAAACTATATAATTTCTCCTTTCCTGACTCATTTTCTTATGTATTCTTTCCCCACTATATTAATGAGTTCTCATATAATGGACAATCATAAAAGCTGTAGTACTTTTTCAAAAATGTAAAAGGTTAGCTAACTCAATCATATGAAGATCCCACAGGATATGCAACAAATTTACATTTAGATTTCAAGACTCCCATTTCATACCAAAAGTTTCAAATTGATCTCTGTGGGGCACAAGTGCGATTAACTTAGTCTGCATCCAACGCACACACACAGAAAGACATAAAAATGCAGTATGCACATTTACAGTAAGGATGGATGAATCTGTCAATTTCAGTTTCTCTTAGATTATTTTTTCCAATCTTAAATGCGGTTTTCCACATTTCTGCAGCAATTTCTGAAAGTTGATCCTCATGAAAATGCATTAGCATTTTCATTTTAATCCTCATGAAGATTCATCAGCACATTTGTCATAAAGAACACATTTTTGCCTGCAGTTTTGACTAACATACACATTTTGCAAGCAATTTCTATTTTAATAATGCGTTTCATATGTCTTTTTAATACATAACTTGGCTGGAGAACAATGCTGCAGAATTTGGAAAATTTCAAAGGATGAATGTGATATTGGTTTGAGAAGTGTGAACTGGTAGTTTCTAATTAAAATGTAAAGAAAAGTGAATATATCCCTGACCCTTAACACACAGACATACACCACCATCATGACAGACGCTCTTAAACGGAACCAATTTTTCCCACCAGTTTGTTTTAACTTAATATTTTATATATCGAATAGCAGGCTTTTCAACTTTGCTGATAACTCTCTTCCCAGATCTTGAAATGGCACCCTTGGTCCGCAGTTAAAATGATCTAAAAACCAACGCTCTCTAAAAATACTCTTAGGGGATGATAATGCTAATAATATGTGGTTCTTAATGGTCCCAGAACAAGGAGTCAGCGGTCGCCAAATCATCCTTCATTCAAACGGGAAAATGTGCTTACTCACCTTGATGTTTTTATTAAGAAATCTAACCAGCAAACATACCCCCTTAGGCATGCACAGCTGGGAAAGCTCATGAAATTAGAGTCATTAGCCAGTTAGGGACTGAGACGCTCAAATAATGTGAGTTTTGTTTTGGCTTTTGTTGTTATTCTACCTCCTCCTTGCATCCCAACTGTAAGTGTCCATATTGCATATCTTGATTTTTATAAACCTGTGGGATTGCCCATTGATTGAGTTAGCCAACCCTTTGCATACTTAAAGTACAATTGCCTTTATGATTGTTGACAAAATTTGCTGATGCAGTGAACGAGCATAAAGAGATAAGAAACTGAGAAGGGAAAGGAGAAATGGGTGTGATGTGAAATTTTACTGCTGCATTTGCATCCATATTAAGTTTGAGGGACTGTTTTCTTTTTTCTTGATGTAAAAACAAAACAAAACCTTTACTGTTTATGTTTCATGCTCTCCATTTCACAGTGTACAGAATGTCACAGAAAATACAAGGTCACTTTTACTAAGATAGTGCCTTTTGCAATACATTCTTTTTTTTCTTTTTACAAATGTACAGGTTGGGCAGGTGGTAAATAAGTATACATGTGGACAACATTAGTTCCTAAAACAACAGCAGCAGCCAAAACAGTTGCTAACACTGCAAAATGGATAAAGAAAACATTAAGCTTCTTTGTCCAAATTCAAGCCTCCCTTTCCCCTTTCCATTCTCTCACTATCCCAGTCAGAGTAACCTACTTCAGGCCTACCTTGACAGATACTGCATTCCTACCAAACCTTGATAATTAACAGTTAGTGACCAAGCCACTAAACAAGAGAGCATGGGTCACAGAGATATTACTGAGTACAAAATGTTACAGGAGATACAGGGATGTTGCTAAAGGTGGAATCTTCTTGCTTGGTTCTATGGTTCCTAATAACGTAGCAACACATAGTGGAATCATGACATCACATTCATTTCTTCATCCACATCAGTGACAGCCAGTGACATGGGGTGGAGGTGAGGAAATATACAATCTCATGATGTCACAACAAGGGTGAGGGTTAAAATGCATTAAAATGGAAAGGTGGTGAATTTGGTTCCATTTTTGCTGGCATTTGCATGTCTCCCAGAACACATCATTCTAATCTGAGTAATGACATATTTTGCACCCCTCTAAAACCAATGGGAATATTAGTCTATTTGATGTTTTAACCCACTTTTATTGCAAAACTTTTTTTGTACTTTGCAAAGGCCTATGGCTATACGCAATAAAGCTTTGTTGTTGTTGATATTTTCAAGTAAATTAGGAACTTGCCTGCCCATGAGCCCACTGTGGAACAAAAAGATAAGTGAAAAACAAGCAAACTTCAAATTCAATAACTCATTTAGGATCTCAGGAACAACAACAACAGTTTAAAAACAATCTGCATCTCCAATCAGAGCCCAGAGTTTGCTGAGGTCAGCTCAACAGTTGGGGATGTTTGGTGGCAAATTCCTTTGCATGCAAAGAAATGTGTTCATTATTTTTATTTATTTATTTATTTATTGTGCTTTTATACCGCCCTTTAGCAATAAGCTCTCAGGGCGGTGTACAACAATAAAAACAGGTTAAAATACAAGTGAGTATAAATAAAATGCACTATAAAACATATGTGAAAACAAGATTGCAACAAAAAAAATTAAAATTAACATTTGAAATTTAAAATTTAAATTTAAAAAGCCTGGGCAAAGAGGTAGGTCTTTACCTGGCGCCGAAAAGATAACAAAGAAGGCGCCAGGCGTATCTCGTCAGGGAGGTTGTTTCATAATTTGGGGGCCACTACTGAGAAGGCCCTAGTTCTAGTTATTGCTCTCCGGGCCTCGCTATGTGTTGGAACCCGGAGAAGGGCCTTCGATGTCAAGCGCAGCGAGCGGGTAGATACATAGTGGGAGAGGCGTTCCGCCAGGTATTGCGGTCCCATGCCGTTAAGGGCTTTATAGGTAAGAACCAACACTTTGAATCTGGCCCGGAAACATATTGGTAGCCAGTGCAGTTGGGCCAGAATAGGTGTTATATGGTCAAATTTCTTTGTCCCAGTAAGAACTCTGGCCGCAGCATTCTGCACCAGCTGAAGTTTCCGAACCGTCTTCAAAGGTAGCCCTACATAGAGTTCATTACAGTAATCCAATCTAGAGATGATCCTCAGCTTAAATGAATGGGCAGGAGCTCTGTTGAAAGAACAGAATCTCTCTTGGATGGAGGTAACTGTCAGATCATTTTGTACATTTCTGATTCCTGGGGTTGTGAGTCAGGATGGAAGTATCTGTCGGTTTCCGTTCTCTCCGTTTCTCATTTTTCCAATCTTGGATTTGTACAAATTTCAAAGGATGGCTGGGCTTTGGTTCTCATAAGTGCAAATGTGATAGATTCAGGCTTACAT
Source organism: Rhineura floridana (assembly GCF_030035675.1). Lineage (NCBI taxonomy): Eukaryota > Metazoa > Chordata > Lepidosauria > Squamata > Rhineuridae > Rhineura > Rhineura floridana. The sequence goes on along the minus strand of NC_084495.1, from coordinate 25,091,542 downwards.
GCAGACAGAGTAAAATTTCTCCCCCATCCCTAGTTGTTAGATGGAGGTGGGTTATTAGATGTTTGTGCCAAAGTCTGTGGAAAGAAGGTTTAAACAGTGTTTCCCGTGCGAACTGTGTTGTTCTTATTTACACTATCCAGGCCCCCACTGCCCCCTCCCATGTACTTATTGACCTCCAATCCCGTGCCATGCCCACAATTCTCCCTAATTCCAATACCATTCTTAGACAAAAATCTTAACTCTTGAAAAGAATATGCATACAAATATATCTTATCTTAGAATTTGAGAAGGTCTTTTGATATCATAATTATAGGTCCCCATGACTGTAAAGCTACTCTTGCAAAAGGACACAACAGTATAAAATTATGCACAGATGTGAGCGATCTGTTTTTGCTCAAGGAAACATATTAAGCTGGTCATCATGAGTTTGTAACTTCAAAGCAGATGTCCTATTTAGCTGCCCCTCTGTGCCTTTGCCTCCCTTGCTTACTGCTTGTGTCTGCCAGAATAATCAATGAGGGGCCAAGTCACCAGGAAATGAATTGTGTGCATTTGCTGTCCCTTCTAGAACAGATAAGGTTTTATGTTGCCTTGCATGTTTAATTTTTCCAAGACCACACAGTTCACAAGTCCTTGACATTTTCAGGATCCTTTGTTCACTAAACTGCTCAGAGAGTTTTAGTTTAGAGGATTAAATGTTCTGTAGTATCTTGTCCTGATCCTGTTATACATATTTGTGGGGTATGTTACTCTGTACTGTTCCTTGCCTTAGTTGCCCCCCAACTGTTACACATTAAGTCACTTTTCCGCTTGCTGAAGGTTGCAATAATTTACTTTGAAATAATGTATCATCCATCATTGCAGACTGAAATTTCAGAATTAAAATCAGAACATTTTCTGTCATGACCCATTATTATTATTATTATTATTATTATTATTATTATTATTATTATTAGATTTGTGTCCTGCCCTTCCAGGGTAGCAAACAAAACCACTAAAAATACCCCAAAACATTATAAAAACAGACTTTAAAATTCATTACCACAAAACATCCTTAAAAACATCTTTTTTAAAAAAAGCTTTAAAAACATATTAAAAATCAAATCTAACACAGATGCAGACTCATGAGATTGGATGTATGGGATGTGTGTGTGGAAGGGGCATCATTCTGCATGTATGTACTGGGAACCACCAAAAGATGATCCTTGGGTTTGTCTTGGACTTATATGCTGTAGTGTATCTGGAGCAGAGATGGCGTTTTGGTTCTCTCCAATTCTCATTTTTCCAATCTTAAACGAGTTCTCATTTCTGCAATTTTTTTTGCATTTTTAAAAAAAACCTCATGAAAATTATTTAGCAATTTAGTGCACATTTCTCGTAATGAATATACTTTTGTATGCAGTGTTGACCAATGTCCACATCTTTGCAATGATTTTCCCTAATACAATGCATTTTTTATGTTATTTCCATTAATGTATTCATTTCTATGCACACATTCCACTAATGTGTGCCTTTTTGTAAACATCCGTTGGAGAACTGCATCATAAAATTTGGACAAGTGTGAATTTCAAAGGATGGCTCTGTTTCAGTTCTCATATTGTTTTGGAAAGTTTGAAGTTGATGGATTCACCTTTCCCAGAGTGGCTTAACAATCAATTCCTCTTCACAGGCAACTCTGAGATTTGTAGCTCTGTGAAAGGAATAGAGGTGTCTTAACAACTCTCAGCACCCTTAACAAATTACACTTCCCAGGGTAGTATGATACTGCTTGAAACACATAGTGCAGATGGGGGCATTGTTCCTAGGCTTTCCACTGTTTCCCATCCACCTTAGTTTGTGGTATGTGATGAAATGTTTTTGTTAAATGTTTTCTGGTCCCTCCCCTCAAACACTACTCCCCTGCTCTTCACTACCTTTTCCCATTCAGATGCAGCCAGCTAGGTCTGTATCTGATTGCTCTGACCTTTAATTTCCCCTCCCCCATAGGAAATGTTATCATCCCGTAGTTATCATGTTTCACTTGGGCTTTTTTGTGGCATGGCGTAACAGTACAGAGATCTTGTACCAGACTGATATTTAACTATAGCAAAGGTATGAGAAAGAGGTCTAGATAGTAGTAGTAGTTTGGTCCCATTGTGTGCACACTGATTATGGTCTCCAAGCTAATCTCCAAGATGTGTTGAGATCTCAAGATAATAACTTCTGTAAACTCGGTTACCGAATTTCTGACATGCCTTCAGCATGCAGCACTTGGTTAAAATAGGCAGGCTTGCATTGCTTGGGCTGCCAAAAACAAAATGGCTAGGAGGAACAAATCAAAGTAACAAGCCGAAACATCACAACACATGTGACAAACAGCCCAGTGAAAACAAAAACAAAGGAACAAAAAGCTAACAAGCTTCTACAGCAGTGGTGGTGACTATGGATGTATAATGGACTATTTTTAATTAACAGATTTTCCGCAATAAAAGTAGACAGACAGATAGGTGTGTGTGTGAAATGTGTGTATATGTATAGGAAATAGGCCTACTCTGTGTCTCATTCAGCCATGAATATATAACACATCAATTACACCTAGAGGTGCATTCCATGCTTAAATGTAGCCATTATGGAGCTGAAATCATATTATATTTAAAGCATGCTAACGTACTGAAGAATCCGTTAGCTTTTCACATTATCCTCATTTTCAAGGAGTTTATAACCAAGCTCTAAAAATTTATTGCGGACTGAAATCTTTCCCCTCCACAATCTTTAAAAGGAAGACATTAGTACAGAAATTATCTTTTAATTTAGCAGTGACAAAAAAAAAAGTTACACAACCAGAAGGGTTGCTTTTGGCATTGCTGCCACTTAACTAGATAGGGCTGGGGAAGGGCAGCGGCAAAGTTGGGTTGCACAGGTGCACAGGTGGAGCCAAAATAGCTAGATACACTGCCAAAGAGCAAATGAGCTGAGATCAGGGTGGTGGCACTGGTGTATAAAGCTTTGTACAACTTGGAACCAGGATACCTGAAAGATCGGTTCATCCCTCTTGCAGATACCATCTTGTCAGGAGATCCGTTCTCCTCAATATAGGAATCAGGACTTTAGTGTTGTGGCACCTACCTTTTTGAATTTCCTCTCGTTAGATATTCGACAGGTGCCGTGTCGTATGTTCAACACCTACTGAAGACCTTCCTCTTCCACCAAACCTTTTAAATAGAGGTCTTTCCCAGACTGTATCTGCATCGGAATTGTTTTTTAGATGTTTTAATTGTTTCATCACTTGTTTGCTGCTGTGTGCTTCTTTGGGAGGAAAGGTCGGATAATAAATAAGGAAATAAGCAAAAAGAGAAATAAGGAAAAGGGAAAAAAACCTGGAGCACCCACATTTGCTTTCCAATAATAATAATAATAATAATAATAATAATAATTCTGTGGGAAGGCAAATGTGGGTGCTCCAGGTACTTTTTCTTTTCTTTATATCAGGCAACCACCCTGTGTGTTAATTGGTAAAATAATATAATGAGCTGACATTAGCAGAATCACACACATAATCTGGGGTGGGGGTAGCAGAATTTGGACCATGGGCTCCTTATGCCAGAGATTATTCTCCATTGGTATTGTCTGCTCTAATTATGAACAAATGAAATCAGTATAGGTGATGTGACTTATTTATTTATTTATTTATTTATTTAAAACATTTATAACCCGCTCTATCTCTGAGGACTCAGAGCGGTGAACAAAAAGCAAAGAACAATCCCATATAAAGATTAAAATTAGCATAATAAAAACAATATTAACTAAGCATATCAGCAGCAACAGCTTGTCAAGCAATAAAAACATCCTATACATCGCTCAAATTAAATGCTTGACGAAAAAGGAACGTCTTGACCTGGCGACGGAATACAACAAGAGGAGACAACTGCACCTCTATCGGTACAGAATTCCAAAGTCTGGGGGCAATAACAGAAAAGGCCTTAGTTCTGGTTCCCATTAGATGGCCTTGAGAGGTTGGGGGAATCACAAGAGAAGGATCAGCGGAGGACCTCAAGGGCCGGGAGGGTTCATAGGAAGATATGCGCCCAGACAAATAGAGAGGGCCCAAGCCATGTAGGGCTTTAAAGGTTAAAACCAGCACTTTGAATTGAGCTCGGAAGCAGATCGGCAGCCAGTGTAGTTGTTGTAAAAGGGGAGTTGTATGGGCCTGTAGGCCGGCTCCTGTTAACATTCTAGCTGCCGCTCTCTGAACTAATTTAAGCTTCCGAGCTGTTTTCAGAGGCAGCCCCACGTAGAGCACGTTGCAGTAGTCTAATCGGGATGTAACTAAGGCATGTGTTACCTTCATCAAGTTGGATATCTCCAGAAACGGGTGCAGTTGGCGGACAAGTCTTAACTGGGCAAAAGCGCTCCTGGATACCGCCGAGACCTGGGCCTCCAGGTTCAGAGCCGAATCCAGAAGCACACCCAAACTGCGGACCTGGGTCTTCAGGGGGAGTGCAACCCCGTCCAACATAGGTAAATTCCCAATGTCCAGATCAGTCCTACGACTAACGAGGAGCACTTCTGTTTTGTCCGGATTTAGTTTCAGCTTATTCACCTTCATCCAGTCCATCACTGAAGTCAGGCATTGGTTCAAAGGGCAGACGGCTTCCCTAGTGTCTGCGGGAAAGGAGAAATAAAGCTGAGTATCATCAGCATATTGATGGTATCGCACTCCAAACCTCCGGATGACCTCGCCCAATGGTTTCATATAGATATTAAATAACATCGGGGACAACACCGAACCCTGAGGGACTCCACATGTTAGAGGCCAGGGGTCTGAGCAGAAGTCCCCGAGTAAAACCTTCTGAGTCCTACCCTCCAGGAAGGAGCGGAGCCACTGCAAAACAGTACCTTGAAGCCCCATCCCAAAGAGATGGTCCAGGAGGATACCATGGTCTAGTTCCCTACGAAGGTCATCTACTAAGGCAACCAAAGCCGTTTCCGTCCCATGGCCCGGCCTGAAACCAGATTGGAATGGATCATAATAATCAGTTTCATCCAAAAAGTGTTGGAGTTGGGTGGCAACTACTCGTTCAACAATTTTACCTAAGAATGGAAGATTAGAAACTGGGTGGAAATTGTCTAGACAGAGGGGATCTAAAGAGGGTTTCTTTAATAATGGTCTTACTATGGCCTCTTTTAGACGTCCAGGAAGGTAGCCTTGTTGAAGAGAGGCATTAATTACACCCCAAGTCACTTACTGGAATGGTGACTTCCTTTGCTTTTGCAGCCTGTCCAAAGGGGAACTGATGATGCCTTTTGATTTCCATTTGATCTTTCCTTTTCCTCTGCTGCACAATAAAGGATGATGCCACTTTTAGATGTTGACATTTTAGCCAGGCAAGATGGCTTTTCAGCATTCTGGAGGGAAAAAAAAGATGAAAGCTTAATGAAAGTTATTTTCTCATAATAGTCCCAAAATTGGTTCTCTTCTGGGAGCAGAGCTGGCCTATGGATTGAGTGTGAACTTTTGCCCTGTCTCAGTAATCCAAAAGTGGTCACAGTAAAAGCAGAAAGCATCCCAAATGTGAAGCTTCAAGCAAATACAGAGTTTGCAGAACTGATTTACTCTGAATGTAGTTCACATAGGGAAGGGAGCGTTATTATAACGAGGTGAAAGACTGGAATTCCAAGCTGTAACCCATTGAAAGATAGAAATCAAAAATTGTTTTTATTTAGGAGGATCACAACTGCAAAGCAGCGAGAAAGAAGGAACTGAATTCTACAGTCTGGGCGAAAGGTTTCTCCATTACCCAAATTGGGACCTCAAATAAATCCTTGCATTAAATGCATTGTAACGCACCATGGTGCCTATTTCATGACATTATAGTAGCTGTGTGTGGGTGGAATAGGAGAGCACCCATGAAAGAGCTTACCTGGCAGAAAAAGTTAAGGGTAATTAATAAACCATTTTACAGTTCAGAGTTCAGAGTTTTATTGCTTCATCCTGTTCTTCATTATAAATGTCATCGTAAAAAGACAATAGAATCTATTCACACCTTGGTGCACACACCTGTATTTCATTAGTGCATATGGAAGTTATGCATATACATTAAGGACCCAATAAAACTCCTTACTTGATCTGAGTACCAAAATATGCACTATAGTAATTGCACATATATCTGGTAAGTTAGTGGAAATGAAATGGAGATTTCTTTCTGTGTAAGATTGTATTTGTATGATTGATATGGCTTGAAAGTAGCCCTCTCCATTAAGCTATGCCGGAGTTTCTCCTCACCCCACCCCCACAATCTTTTCTTTGCTACTAAATATAGGTCTATTTGTTTAATTTACATATAATAACATATATTGTACAGTGAAAAACGCAAACCAGAAATTTAAATTGTAAAAGGTATTAATTATTTTTTTTAAAAAATGGAAATTCACACTTTGAACCTAAGTTAAAAGACTGATCTAACCATTTCCCTGTGCACCAAAAGTAAGGTAAATAAAGGGATATATATCCCCCAGATATGAGAACTGATATATTGTTAACTTATGAATAAATATATTTCAAAAAAGAAAAAGAAAGCAGGGTATAAATAACATACAAGAAATAAAATAAAGTTCCTCTTAAATCATTCGAAGTTATTGTTGAGTAAACATGATAAGTAAGGATCAGGCTGCAACATTATAAGGAATTTGTAATGTGACCGATTAAATTGACTCTCTTAGATTTTTTGCTGTTGCTTTAATGTCTTTCGTGTTCAAATCAAAAGTATCTGTTCCAAAGCAGCCTGTTTTATTCATCTCTGTGTATCATCATCTAAGGACATCACCATGTTGTTTACCCTATTAGACTCTGATTGCCCTCATTTTACTCTAAGCCTCTTAGTTCATTCCCATTACTAGATGTCAGTCTATTTTTACTCAATATCATTAATGTGACTACACAGCAGCTTTGGCAAAATCCTGCAAATTATGCTGCAAATCATTTAGTACATTTGTGGTTCGGACGTTTCTGTGTTTGAGGGAGGGTAGGACAGTTTCTGTGCAGCTGTACAATTTCAATGAATTTCATGATACTCTTTCTAAAGACTTATACACTTACTGTGCAGTTTTACTCGTGTGTGTGTGTGTGTGTGTGTGCGTGCATGCATGTGTGTGCGTGCATGTGCATCCCACCCTAGGAAGGTCAGACCTGTGTACATGGGAGTGAATACTCTACCCACTATGCAAACTGCCTTTCAGAATGGATTAATTGTGAGCAGCTGTGGCAGTCTGGCTGTCTGATTGCCCCTTAGCCAATCTTTTAGAGCAATACAAGATGGTGGGTTTTGTTCTCACAAGCAAACCAGTCCTTTAACCCTTGAGTATGAGCTGTCATGAAGCTGATTATGGGACTCTGGTAGATCAGCCTTCCCACTGATCTGGTGCCCTTCAGATGATTTGGACTATGGTTCCCATAATCTCTGACATTTGGCCATGGTAGCTGGAGCTGATGGAAGTTGGAGTCTAGGTACTAGGTTGGGGAAGGCTGTTAGACTTTCATATTATGAGGAATCCAGATCTTGTCTCTGACGCTACATACAAGACATCTTAACATCCTTAAATAGATTGTTATATTTTTTTGCTGACAATGCAAACTGTAGAAGGGGGAGGGACACAAGTCTGTATGTCCCCGTGTATAAAAATACACCCTGCACTTAAAAAAAAACACCCTAGGTTTTAGGGGAGATGAAATCCATCTTAGCCTTTCCCTTGGCATGCTAGTTTTCTTTGACTGCATTTGGATGATCAAGTCTCACCTTCATAAGCTGAGATAGGCATATGTTTTTTGCCCTTTTGTACAAACCTGCAAAGAAATGGAAAGTGTTGCACTAACTACAGTTTCCAGTTTCGTCCAAATGAGTAAACTGTGGTTAACAATTTTGGAACAAGCCAGGACAATAAACCATGGTATGAAGTTGACTGGTATGCTTCAAAGCTATTAACCATAGATTCCTGGTTCAGATGTAGCAGCAAACTAGACTTTATGGAAGACTTTCTGGTTTCTTAGTGGTTCGCTGGCTTGCATGAAGGGATGATTAAAGAGGCTATATGTGTGAACTCAAGACTCATTTGTATCTTGGCTTCTTAACCCAGGATAAGATAGACTAAAGCTTCCCTGGATGTAGTGATTCTTTCCTGTTTGGAGAGTATTCAAATATATAATTCCCTATCTGTAGTCTGAAGTTATTTGAACATGTGGAAAAGGCCACAACTGTTGCCCCTGCTCACAGTACCAGCATCTCCTCTGGCCTCCACACAACCCATGGGAGGTTTAAATAGTGAGCCTGTCCATGCATATACATATACAACTGTATGTGCACAGATTTCTCCAAGTGGTTGGGGGCTTCAATCATGCAGGGCTCCTGGTAATGCAGATAAACCTATGTGCAGACAACTATTTGTGTATCAGCTCACCACTCAGAATGTCCATAGAGGAACTGTACTGAGTCAGTACTGTCTACAGTGACTGGCAGTGGAATCTCCAAGGTTTCAAATGGGGGTCTCTCCCAGCCTTACCTGGACATGCTGGGGATTGAGCCTGGGATGGTCTGTATGCAAAGCAGATGCTCTACCCTTGAGCTATGGCTCTTCAGAAGTGGAGCTGCTGGGATGTTTACAGTGTGGGCAGGGGCAGCCCAAGACATTGTCTTGCCTGAAGCAAAGTACAAGATGATCTCACCACCACCAGTTTCATGTACAGAAGCCCATTGTGATGGCAGTAATGAATCAACACTGACAATGGGACAGCATCCATCTTAGGGCAACAAGATTGCTTAGGAAGCACACGGTAAGATATACGGGACATTCAATTTTGTCTTCCTCCACCTCATTTCTGCTCCCCAGCATCTGATGCCTGAGGCATCTGCCTCACATTGCCTAATGGTAGGACTGGGCTGGCCCAATGTGTGACTTTCTTCACCTTTCCATATGTTCGACGGATGCACAAAACATTTCTGAAAAGGGTCCATAAGGTTTTGTTTATATTATGTATAGGAACAGCCACTTATGAAGCTTGAGGGTGTATTTAAAAATAATTGATAGAATTAATAAGCAGAGTTTCTTATTTAGACCAGTGTTCTTAGTAAATGGCTTGTTTAACGTAGCAGTGTTATTACAAGAATGTTGCTGCATTTCCTAAGGATATATTTTAGGTGCCTGGTAATATGCAGTGTAGAAATTCATTTAATGTTCAACAAACATAGGAAAAAAGTAATTTATTCAAATCCAGCACTTTTAAATCAGGATTTGACTTTTTTCCCTGGAAAATGTATGCATTTATTTATTTATTCTAACTAATGAAATGGACTTGAAAAGAATTAAGCAGAATCTCTGTGGAATAGTAACAAGATAATTCTGACAATGGCATTGTCTATTAAAAAAATCAGTGCTAGAAGCTGTGAGCTGAAACAGTGATGAATACGTTTCCCATTGTTATGTGGGTTGTCAGGAAGGATTTTGAAAAAAGTTTATTGTCTCAATAGCATCCCCCTTTCAAGATAAATAACAAATAGATAATATTTTCTGCATTTTATTATGCATATGAATGTGATGAATATTTTACAAGGGCAGTTTCTTTCCTTCCTTTTAAGGAATTGTTCTCTCTATTTCTGATGTTTAGGCACCATTGCCTATGTAGCCAAAACTGATCCTCCCCCTCCACAAGACAGATAGAAGCACTGAATATATTGGGAGGGGGACACAAACAGCCCAGTGAAGGCTGAGCAGAGAATGCTCATTAGCTGTTGTTATCGTGGGGGAAGAGGAGGGAAGATGGAACTGAGTGGCTGGAATCCTGAACAAAGAACATTCCATACTGCAAAATTTTGTTGTGGTTTCCACTTGTATAATATACAGCCAATGCTCAGCACTCATTCTCCTAACAGTTTGGGCCAGATCAGAAGATACTCATCCAAAATGTTTCCCTGCATGTCAAGTAGGATTAGAATGTGCCTTCCCTCAAAGTACATCTTGAAGCACGTCTGCCCCAGCCCTGGAAATGCAGTTGAAGTGGGCATAGATGCATTAAATCAAACTCAAATAGGCCCAGATCATGTGATTAATTTCCATATATTATCTATTTCATGCATCTGGGAGACTGGGTGTGTAACTAGGGCCTACATGTGCATTTATTAACCAAATGTTATGACATGGATGTTCTGTGTCACTGGAGATAGGGCAGGGATATCAGTTGGTCAGGATGACAGCCATGTGCTGCTTGTGGGCCTCCCACAGTCATCTGGTCGGCCACTCTGAGAACAGGATGCTGGATTGGATGCGCCATTGGCTCCAGCAGGCTCTTCTTATGTTCTTATGCTTAGAGTTTCACAGACCTCGGCATTTATTACTGAGAAGCATATCGTTCATTGCTATCCTAGCAACAGCTGATGATAGACCAATCAGTCCCATGAATTTGTCTAATCATTTGAAAAGGGCCATCTAAGAATCCTGCTTCTGTTTCCAACTGATGCGCCAATAGGAAAAAAAAACACCTTTACACTGCATAGAATACACATTACCCACATCTGGGCTGTCTGCAGCATTTTTATTTTCATTCTTCTTGTGGTTGGCTTTTATTTTAATGCTGTATGGCTTAGGAGGGAAAAAAATGAAAGGTAAGCATCCTCTAAAACATTAGTTCCATATTCATTCAGGGGGAAAAAATGAGTTGTGCATTCAAATTACTGAACGTTTCTTTTTATAAATATGAGTGGCTCCTTAATTATGAACTATTATTGTAATAAATGTTCCAATCAACTCAACATTTGATTTCAGCCCACTAAATGAAACCCTTTATACAGGAGCCAAATGAATGTACTGTAGGACTTAGGCTCTGCTGTTCATTTATATTTGGGCTGGGGGGAAGAGAGATCTTTCTCTGACTGAAAAGTATAATAGAGAACAACATTTAGGTTTAACACAAACCCAATATTCAGTAAGTTTTCTTTGCATTTCTGCAAATACTTTCTATTATTTTTGTGGAGTAGAGCCCCCCCCCCCAAAAAAAACAATAATAAAAGTTTGTGTTTTCAGTGTCATAATAAACATGAAAAGTGTTGTAATAACCATAAGTTAATGTAAAGACACATCATAAAACTGTAGATCGAGAGAGGTCTAAGGGGCAAATGTACATTAATAGCTCCTCCCCCCTTTAATTCATGGGTCTCATCATTCCACTCTGGATTAGTGCAATCCAGCAACAGATTCATCACATGGGTTAGCCAATTTAGCAATCGGCATAATCAAGTGGTAAATGTTTCAAGCTATAGACAAGGAATAGAATGCTCAGCAGACATGGTCTCTAACATGTCAGTGGCTAATGTGGAAGATTTGGTGGGGGTGTGTGTCTCCCATGGAGATATTCAAATATGTAATCACCCTGTCGTCTGAAATGGAACATTCCAATAACATCTTCACCCCTTGATTTTTCTTATGGTCAGTGTACTAAGGCACAATCCAACTTGCATTTACGTTGGGCTGAAGTGAGTTGGATATGGCAGACCTCCAGATGGGTCCCAGTTATGCCAGCAAAAGTCCCTCATCCTGGCTCAGCCATGGCTGAGCTGGGACCCAGCTGACTCAGCCAGAGGTCTGCCAGGGAAGCCCAGCTGGGTATTAGGGGAGCCGGAGACACTGGCAGAAGGCCTGCAAAATGGGCATTCCAGGGGTAGGTCGAAGGAGGGGCCAAGGGGGGGAACTTACATGATATCCAGGTCCCATTCGGCTCCCTCCCACGGCCCTCTGTTGTGCCAGCTGAGACACTGGGAAAAGGGGCAGCAGAAGGAAATATGTTTCTTGTTTCTTTCTGCTGTGCCCTGCTGGTGCAGCCAATGTCCAAAGCACCAGCTCTGCCTCCTTCAGCTTCTCTCCTGCCAGTCTCTGGCAAGTTGGATTGCTCTGTAAGACTAGTTAATTCTGTAGAGAAGAAACATCCATGACTCAGAGGACTGCCTCCTGTACCAGTCACTATAGTTATTAGAAGGTATAATTTGGCTAAAATTGGAGGGAGTCTGGCTATGGGACCTGTAGATTTCATTGAGGCCCCACCTGCACAACTCATTTATTAAGGGTGCTGAGAGTTGTTAGGAGACCCCTGTTTTCCTTGCAACTCTCAGCATCCTTAACAAACTGCAGTTCCCAGAATTCTTTGGGGGAGCTATGACTATTTAAAGTGATATGATAGTACTTTAAATGTATAGTGCAGATGAGGCCTAACCCTCTTCAGTTTCTCTTTGACCTGACCTTTGACAGTTAAGGTATTATGTGTTGAGGAACCAGAGATACTGTTCTGGTTTTGTTTGGAACTGTATTATGTATGTTTACAACTGTACAATTATATTGTTGCACCCCCCTTGGGGGCCTTATGGTTATCTGTGGTTAAGAAATCTTACAAATAAATACATAACTGTATCCCCTCCTCCCTCATTCAAACCTGTATAGGTAGCTTGTTTGCTTTGTTTTTATTGGTTCTTGGGTGTAAAAAATACTCTGTTCCCTCTTGAAGAAAAGTTCTCAAAATCCAGAGCCATGATACATTGACCAATGTAATGAAAAGAAATGAGGAGATGTATATTCATTCGTACAAGCATGTATGAATAAGGAAGCTTGAAGTGTTTCATCTTTGCACATTCTACTACGAATTGACTTGAACTGTGCCTCCCATACCAATGTGCAGATTGAAACTTGGATGCAGTTCTCTGTTCAAAAGGTGAATCAAAATGGATGTTTAAAATACCTATTTTCATATATATATGTATATGTATATATGTATACATATATAGGAGAAAATGTATTTTAAAATATGCATTTAAATGCAAATTTTCATGCTGTTCTGTTTAAAATAACAGTTTAATTCAGAAATGGGATGGAATAGACTTATGAGCAAGCACTTGCAAAAGGGACAAAGACCAGAAATTGACTGGCCCAGTCATCCCTATGTATGAATCTCTCTCAAAAACACACACACCATTCAGAGATGTTAACAAAAAACAAATAAAACCTCTCTGGGGCATTCAATAAAGCTGAGTATGAAAATGAGGGAATATCAATATGAATATAATGACAATATAAACCAGTGACAAAAAAGGAACTACTAAATCAATTGGATACCTACTGATCCAAACAACATCCAAATTGTGCTTGTGGTGAAGGAAGTAACAAAAGGTGGTGATCAAACTCTAATCGCACATAATATATACTGAGCCTGGATGTGGCAGAATGCTGCTATTAACTGGAGCCAGATTTGTGGTATTATTTGCAGGCTCTTCAGGTAATTGGGGAAGACAGCTTCTCACCAGTTTACAGGTATCCCATCCTAATAGCAAAGTGGGGATATGGCAATAAAATATCACAGCTTTCCATAAAGAAAGCTCTGCAGTTTCTGCTATAAATCTATTTTCTCCCCCAAAGTAGAAGAGCAGACACTGCAAAGAAACACCAGCATATTTAAAAGTTTTGTAATCCATTACTGGAGGGCTACGTGGAGTCCCAAAGAGGCATGCATATATATATATATATATATATATATATATATATATACTGTACTTACTAAAGACCTATACTTTAGTTTGGCTGGCTCTTTTAGGGCAATATAAGAGAGAAGACTGTGCAGGTCTTGGCTGTGTGCATCTCTCTCTGTCTCCTTTTGGCCCTTCTAATCTTCTCTTCTCCCCTTCTCTTCTCCACTTCCTCTCCTAGGTTGACCCTTCCACCTAGTCAACTCTTCTCCCCATTTCCTCTCTCTTCCAGTCTTGTTTTCCAGCCCAGCCCACTTTCCATGGTGCCTTGTCTTGTCAGGGCCCTACTTTTTCTCCTCTTAGCCCCCTACTTCTAACACTCTTTTCCTTGGATATTTTGGATGCCCTGATCATATTTCCATCTAGGGCTAAAGCTAGTCCATTAATTTCCAGAGAGTCTTCTGCTAGACTTTCTGCTACGTTGGGGCAGTTCAGCTGGCTTCATTATAATAATAAAATCTTCTGTTCTTTTACCTGGGCAGTATTTTAGTTTCTAGGGAATCTCAAGCTGAAAGCTCCAGAATGCATGTGAGAGTAGCAAGTAGGGATGGGATCCACTTGGAGGTGCTGGTTTGGATTGAATTCTGCCTAACTAGCAGGCAGGTATAGTCCATTTTTGTTATTTTTCTGCTATTCTTTGCTTTTACTGATTTTTTTCCCCTCTAGAAAAATAGCAATATTGTTAGCAATAAAGCAAAGACTCATGCTAGTCAGTTTCACTGTTAGCAAAGCAAAGACCCATTCTGGTCAGTTTCATATTAGTACAGCAAAGGCCCATACTGATCAGTTTCACTTTGGCAAAGCAAAGATGCTGATCAGTTTAACATTAGCAAAGCAAAAACTCATGCTAGTCAGTTTCAGCTTAATAAAGCAAAGCCACATACCGGTCAGTTTTACTTTAGCACAGCAACACAGCACAGGGAATATAACAATAATAATATTGTTATATTTGATGTAGTTTAAAAACAAAATCCAGTGATGGGAAAAGCCATGGAACTTTGCAGCATTCAGGATTAGTCTGCAAAGATAGCTAATGTGCGAACTATGGGGAAATCTGGTGCCAAGTTTGATTTTAGTGAAATACCTGCCCCTCCCTAGTACCAGTGTATCCCTATGCCCACAGAGCTGACCCAAATATTGAAATAAATGGAAAAGTCAATGTTTATAGAAGGCTGAAGTGGTTTCATTAGATTGCAGTGGAATGGGTAAAACACATTGTAGAGACAATACCTGCAGGTGGAGAGGGGGCGGGCTGTGCAGGATCCACATTGATTGATTGTAAAAGGACAAAAATTAAGATACTGCAGGGGTAAAACTGAGAGCTAGGGATGAAGACCACAAACCACACAGGACCTGTGGGAATGGGTCATCCTCCTTAGCTTTTGTGTCCATAGCTCCAAATTGGACTGGTTGCTTTGGCATCAAGGTTACATCCACAGCCTACCTTTTAAACAGTCTTATACCATTTTAACAGTCATAGCTCCCCCCAAATAATTATGGAAGCTGTGGTTTGTTCAGGGTGCTGAGAGTTGCTAGGAGAGCCCTCACTATAGTTCCCATGATTTTGTGGTGGAAGCCATGACCCTAGGATCCTTTGGAATGCCCCCCCCCTCTCTCTCTCTCACACACACACACATACACACACTTCTTTTCTGTTCCTGACTTGGGAGAACTTTATGGATATCACTAGTCTGCATGCACCTTTACAGGTTTATTTGGATAACTGCTGGCAATGAGATTGAAACAGTAGTAAAGTTAAGAATACATCCTCACCATCATCTTTAATTTGTTGATGCAGCCTCCCGTCGATCTGGACTATTTTACTCAGTTTCCAATATTTAGATCATCTATCATCACAACTAATTGGGTATTACTTATCTGCAAAATGAGATATTTAAATCATGTACACCTCTGATCACTCTCTTAATGACTTCTTTTTTTCCCTGCCCAACTGTGTGTGGATTTTAACAACCATAAGGATTTGTTTTAATGGAGGCAATATCAACCTGGTCTGGTTTTTAAGCCAACACTGATTGATTTACCACATTTGATCACACAGGAATAAAAATCACAGTAAAAATTCCATTAAACTTCTGAGGCAAAAAGGATCCATAAATAAATCAGAACGAAATACCAAGACAGCTGTGATATGCTGTTTCTTTATCTTTTAAAACTTAGATTTAAGTTTGTTGCCAGGATCAGTTTAACAAGTAAAAAAAAATAGTGAGGTATAAACTCATTTTCTCACATATTCCTTTCCCTTAGAAATTGTAATTTGAAATGTTGTAACTCTCTTTTTGGTGTGGAGTTTTGCCATGTGCTGTTGAGAAGTGATATTCTAAAGTTCATGGTTGGTTTTAATTTATTTATTGCTAACTTAATGTTCAAGCACAAGGTAATTTCTATCAAATGCAATAAGTGCTGTGTAATTACTAATTTTACTCCCATATATAGCCTTCCCAGTCCCCCAATACACACTCCAACTAGGAAGGAATGTGGGAGGGGGGACCAGGAGCATAAGGATGGGTGAATCTTCAATTCTAGTTTCTCATTTTTCCAATATTATGTTCAGTTCTCCACAATTCCACATCAATTTGTGTGCTTTTTAATGTCTTCATGAAAATTCATCAGCATTTTACCGCATTTTCCTCCTAATATACACATATTTGTATGCAATTTTATCTAATATGCACATTGTTGCAAAACAATTTCCCCTAATATAACACATTTGTGTATTTTTATTTTTATTGCCAATATATGCATTTTATACACTCTTCACCCTAGTATATGCATTTTTAGTACTCATTACTTGACTGGAGAAATGCATTACAAAACTTGGAGAAGATTTGAAAGAATGGCTGTGTTTCAATTCACATATTGTTTCAGAAAGTGTAACTTAAGTACAGTCACCTCTAAATGTCCACTGATTAGGATTTTTCCCTCACCCCTAGAGGAGTACAAGAGTGATACCCCATTCTTACCTCTGCCCTGCCATTGAGAGCCTGGCAGGGCATTGAATGTAGCAGTTCAAACACCATGAATTCCCCCTGCCCCTGCAGGTTTTACAAAGGTCAAATGGGCTATGGACTGTTCTTGGGAAGAAATGGGGAAACTCTTAGATGAAGAGTGAGATATAAATGTGATACATAAAATAACCAGTTCTTATGATGACTGTGGTGGTGATGTTCCATCTGCACTATACATTTGAAGCAGTCCATCTATCTCAGTTTTGTCTGCTCTGATTGGCAGCGGCCCTCCAGGATTTCAGGCCATATCTCATATTACCAAATCATTCCCACATATAAACGCACATACATAGCACAGACTTTTTGAAATCTTCCATCTCTGCAGTTAAGAGTACAATGCAGCTGATACATTGAATAAAATGAGTTTTCATTAATAGAAAATATACATGTGATACCTTTTTTGAAATGGTTGCTAACTTCTTTTTTCATTCACTATTTCTTCCTTTTTTTAAAAAAAAAAGTCCAATAAATTCACAATATACTCAGAGTGCTTCGTAACACCTTAACCTCTTAAAATAAGGTATAAGATCCTCATATTGGGTTCATTGGTAGCTTTAAGATGTGACAGGGCATATTTTATGGCTTAACTAATCCACACCTTGGGTGTACTGGCAGGCAAAAGTCTGCAATCCAGCTATTCAGCTAGCTGTTCTGTGTGTATTAATAAAGCCCTAAAACATACTCTGGAGTGTTTTAATGGCCTTAATGCTATTGTAATAGGTCCATTAAATGGGACCTTTTATTTTATGCTAGTGACCAAATATCTTTAAATAATTTTATTTTTACCAGTCGTTCCAATATAGAAAGCAATTTAGAGAGGCATGCCATTGTGATGAGGCCAAGGTGTTTAAAGGTCCAGGCTTCTTGTGTGCTGTCCATTCCATCCCCCTCAGGAACACTCCTCGTGCTCAGCCAGGAAGTGTTCATCACCAGGGGTGATGTGGGATTTCTCCTGTTTCAAGGAGAAAGAACTGGTCTCATAAATTCCTTTTAGCATCTTCAAGAAGGGGAGGGAGTTAGCTGGGTTTAGCATATGTGCTGATTTTCCAAAGTGGCTCACAATACATGTAATGCATCAAAATACAACACCACTGAAAAACAAAACAGAATAACAACCTTAAAATAAGGCAAAGTGAATAGGACAGATTCCTTATTGCAATGGAATGGTACAGCCAAGCACAAAAGCAGGGTCAAATATTTAACAGTAAAATAGCTAATCAGCTACCACACACTGGTTGTCCAGTGATTGTCCCGAGTGCATGCCAGCATTAACAGTAAAGGACCTCCAACAGGGCAATCACAACTCACAGCAACTGTTTTTTTTTTAATCCAAACCCAATTTCATAAAAACTCAGAAGTTTCACATCCAACTGGTACTCTAAAAAGCAGCCCAGCCAGAAACCTTCTATCACATTCTTTATACTTCAAAGGTCTTTACTGTCATTCTGTTCCTAAAGGGGCTTTCTGAAAGGGTCAACCTCCCCTTCAGCGTTGGCCCATCACTTCCATCAGGCCTGGGGAAAATGCACCACCCACTTCTTTTGGAAGGCCTCCAGGGCCAGGTATTCCCAATGTCCTATGGATAGTAGGGTTCTTACTAGGGATGGGGGAGAAATTCAGTTCAGCTTGCATTTAAAGCCAAATTTATCAAATCCGCAATTTTCAGAACAATATGAAAACTGAAAAACAGCCATCCTTCCAATTTCACACTTAGCTGAATTTTGCAATGTAGTTCTCCAACCAAACAAAGTTTAGAAAAAAAAATCACATTTAAGGGAAAATGTGAATAAAAATGGACATATTAGTTAAAATAACATCTGGAAGTATATTACATTAGAAGAAATTGCTTGCAAAAATGTGTACATTAGTGAAAACTATAGACAAAAATGTGTTTATTCAGATAAATTAGCACTAAAATGCAGGATAATTTTCATGAGGATTTAAAAAAAAAGAATTGCAGATTGCTGCAGAAATGTGGAAAACTGAATTTAAGACTGGAAAAATGAGAAACTGAGAGAAATTAAATTGACAGATCCTTCCATTTGGAGTCCTTACTCATAGCCGTTTGGTGCAATGCAGGCAACTCCCACTTCCAACTCTTTGTCTGCCATGCTGTGTCAATATGGATCTAGGACAAGTGGAATAGTCTTTCCCAGTTCTCTTAATAACCTTGCCTTACCTAGTTCGTTCTGCCGCTGAAAGGGACAAAAATGCAGCTGCTTCTAAGTAGGGATGAAGGAGAACCCCTTTTTATTTTATTTTTTAAAAGTGCTGTGCTAGTGTTATAATTTGCCAGGAGTCACCAGAATGCTTAAAATTAAAATTTCTGAGTAGAAAATTGATATCTCTTACCTCTAGAAAGCAGACATGTAAATGCATCCGAGTGGACAACCAGTGATACCATCAGGGCAGGACTTTGGGAAAGAACTCTAAGGCCCAGCTCAGAAGAATGGACAGGAACACCCACCCCCAATGCAGCAAGGCTGGCTTACTGCATTTTTAGAGAACTGAAGCAATACACATGCTCATCTAAAGGGCGTCCCCCTCCATCAAAACATTGTCCAAACTCTAAAATTACATAACTGTGCCATTGTGCACAGGGCTGCCCTTTTGTATACTTCATCTGCTACATTCTATTTTGAACTGCTGAAAACATATTGTAGGCTATTATGTTTTTTTTCCAAGGTCATCTTTAGCGCAACAACAACAACAAAAACTCATCTGGTTTAGTAATGGACAGGCTTTCACCAGGTAAACACATAGAGCATATAGCACGTAGGGTAAGCCTTTAGCAATGTGTAATAGTGGGATGCAAACCATGATATCAAAGCCAGTTGAACAATCACTTATTTTTCTATAAGCCTTTGACATGTGTGACTAGTGGATAGGCCGACTGAATTGTTGAGGAAAATGGGCACCTAAAGATCCTTGAGATGTTTTGTTTCAGTCTGTGGGGTGGCATGGGGGGGCAGGGTTGCTTACCTGGCTTCCCAGAATGGAGGTTGCTTCCGGTAACGTTGAGGGGGTTACAGCCATGGGAGCATCAGACTTCATTCTGTTTTGTTCTGTTTCAAAATGTGCTAATGCAGGGGTAACTAATGCCAGGGTACTCCTCCAAACAGTGGTGGTTGGTGCTGTTACGAATGGACCTTGAACCTTCTCATGAGCATAGCTCACTAGAAATGCAAGTTTCCCTATTGCAAGGATAGTGAGACTTTTTGCTGGAGCTAACCCGCACGTCACCCCTAAAGCATGTACTGATCTACCCTTAGCCCAACGACACACACAGAAAATCAAATAAAGAATGGTTTTATTAAGAGAAGAAACAAGGAAAAATATTGCAGGGTACAATTACAGTTAATATTTGAACAGCGTCTAACTATTACTCATTTGTGTGTTTGGTAGTGCTAGACAAACTGAAGCAAAGAGACTAAACTCTATACACACATTCAAATCAAGCTCACCCACACAGAAAGGAAATAAAATAAAAGAAATCCAGATATTGTGTATACCTTTCCTGGAGAGTTGCTATGAGTCTAAGGCGAAGAGAGAGACTTTTGTATCTAGCCCAATGAGCCAAGGCTCCGCCCTAGTGTAACCAGGGCTAGACAGAGCTTGGAAAAGTTACTTTTTTGAACTACAACTCCCGTCAGCCCATTCCAGTGGCCATGCTGGCTGGGGCTGATGGAGTTGTAGTTCAAAAAAGTAACTTTTCCAAGCTCTGGAGCTAGATTTGGAAGATCTCACCCAAATCCTTAGCTCTGAAGCTCCTTGTTTGTTCCGATGATGCTGGGGAGCATAAGTAATGCAGCCACTGGAGCCCTCCAGAAGAGGAATTGACAATCCCTTCAAACTCCTCATGTTTTATATTCTTTTCTAACTAAACTGACCCCAATGTGACTGATAAGAACAATGAAAGAATTTAGGATTACTGGTCAAGGAATCTGTTTTTTCTCCAGAACCTATTCCCTGATAAATTCCCAGATAATAGCTGTGTTAATTCCTGATGTTTCAGATAATCATTATCCTCTCTCCTCCTACAGGTTAAGATGGTCATAAACCTTATGCAAACTGTTTCTTTGTTTGAAAGGAGTGCCTGCTACTTACTGGGCAACATCCCCCAAATTTCCATGACAGTCAGGAAATCTATACCCTCAGGCTTTCAAGATATGTAGCTACTCAGAGATCACAGAGATGCTGTTTCCCAGGAATCTTTGCTATCGCAGGTTTTTCCAGACTCTGGTTCATTGAGGCGAATCAAAGATTAAAAATCCCCGATATTGTATTCCTCGTTATTAGTGCCCATTGCAGCTGGTGGAGCAGAAGGCAGTGAGCCCAACAGTCGGTGGAGCCAGAGCCAAAGAAAGGCAGATCTAATTCATTCTTGCTTTGCCCCCCATCCTTTCCCCTTGAGTGGCAACAGTGAGACAAAAGAGGAAGATGCTGACAAGCAGGGCCACCCCCTGGACTGGTTTTAAGTAATGTAGAAGGCAAGTGAGGGCTGGCTGAGAGCAGACTGAGGTTGGTGGGACAGTGCCCCATTAGGAAGCCCTAATGGATCAGCCTCCACTGTCTCCAAATGTTGTTGCTCTACAATTCCCATCATCCCTTAGCAGTGGAGGCTGGTCCATTAAGGCAAATGAGGCATTGCTGCACCAGCCTCAGAATGCCCTCAGCCAACCACCATCTTCTTGCCTTCTAACTTACAACCACTCAGGGGCTGGCTCTGCCTGATGTTGATTCTGGCTCCATCTACTGTTTGTCTCCATTTTCCACCCTACCCGTTATATTGGGCACCAGCAACCACTGTCCTTGACCACCGGACATGCTGGCTGGGACTCATGGCAGTTGTAGTCCAAAAACCTCTAGAGAGCACCTTTGCTCTAATGCAGCCTTTCCCAACTAGTGGGCCACCAGATGTTGTTGGACCACAATTCCCATCTTTCCTGACCATTGGCAATGCTGGCTGAGGCTGATGGGAGTTGTGGTCCTACAACATCTGGCGGCCCACTAGTTGGGAAAGGCTGCTCTAATGTATGTTGCATTTTCTCCCCACATCTCTGACCACAGAACAGCTGAGGATGTATTGGTTTTTCCTTTAAAAATGCTTTCCTCCATAACTGCTTTCCTCTCACTGTGTGCAGGCAGGAGAGCACAGGTGTGCTTGAAGAATATTCTCAGCATATTTAAAACACAAGGAGGACATCCCTAGTGGACAGGAGGTGCAGCTGATCAGATCCTTGAGATGTGGAAGGAGCTAGGCACATTCCTGTTTTCTTAATTGTTTGAAACACCATTCCTACAGGTTCTCTGAGATGCTGCAATCTTTTTTTCAAGGCAGCTGACAGCAGGTGTAGCAGGATTTAATCAACTTCCAACTAAGATGTTCTAGAAGGAAAAAAAACCCAACAATTCATTATCCTGCAGACATTTCTGGACGCATTTCAGTATAATGTCAATGCTTGCTTCTGTGATGCACACACATATGTATCTACATATATACATACAATCTATTGCCCCAAATATATGCTATGCAAAAAGGTTGTTTTATTTTGACTTTCCCATGTATGGATGGTACATATAATTTGCCAAATACACAGGGAAACTCATTTTACTTTCTAATTTGCAACATCCGTAATCCTTTGAGAGCTCCCAAGTGGTGATAGAATTTTAAAAAAAAAACCTTGAAAACAAGCTTTTCTTGCCACTGCAATGAGAGGCTAAAGGAAACCCAGTGATATTGACAGATATTCTAATGCACCAATAAGCCCTCTCTGCAGCTGGAAACTGATAATCATTGATACTCACTGATATACAACTAACTATTCATGGATATTCATTTGTGTCAGAACTCTTTGTGGGGGCAGTCAAGGGACCTTATGACTTCAGCATAAAATGAGCCTTCTTTCTCAGTTCCCTCTCTCCCAGCTTTGCTGTGGCACATAAGGTATATCCAGGCATACACCTGAATACATGCGTTTTTAAACAGTGTACATAAGCTCCATCTCAATTGTCCTTGAGTGCACAGGTTCCTCTTTGGACCTTTGTGCAATTAGCATACAGAAGATTCCTAAGAATGTTCAGCTGGATGCATTTAGAAAATTTCTAGTGTCTTAGTTCCTGATCATAGGGAGGTCAAGTGAATGTGCTTTGACCCATCTGCAAACCTTTGCAGATGAAAGATGAATCTGCATGCATGGGAATGGTAGAGAAGAGGGGCTTGCATATACATCCCTCCTCTGGGTACAATTTAAGGACTTGCAAGTTCAGACAAATGCCTGAACATGGCTATAGTTTACGCTCCAGCTCCTTTCTGCATTAGACTTTTCTAAGCCCTGTGGAGAACTCTTGGCAGAACTGGTCTGAGGAAGAGGAAGTTTGGGATCCAGGGGAGAGACCCAGCAGTCTGGGCATTGTGGATGAGGGGATTGGGGAGGAGCCCATTGGTCTGCCATTGACAATCCTTTTCCCAAAGTGCTTGCTGACATGGATAAAGGGGGTGAGTTGTTGGTCCCCCCAGAGGTACCATGCTTCGCAGTGGACCACCATTGAGTCCTCCTGTGGAGGACCTACGCTCAGCCCAGGAGACAGTGTTAGAGCTGGGGCCAGGGGAGAGACTGTCAGAGTTGTCCCTGCCTCCATGACCATTGGAATGCCATTGGTTGCCCAGTCCAGAGATGAGAGAAAAGCCCAGCCCAGTAAAAGTAGCTGGGCTTGCCCTGTCCTTATTAAGGGTATTCAGGGGGCATGTCAAGTATTGCAATAATATATTCACTTGAGTAGCCATGCCACTTCATGCCTTGTACTGATGTTAGATTTTGTAAACTATATCCTGACCTGTGTTCAAGTTGTGTGCTACCTTGTGAATTAAGGCCCTAGGCAATGATCAAGCCAAGAGTCTTGCATCTGATTCTGTTAATAGGAGCTGGGACAACTGGCTGGCTCTGTCCCATTCATCACATGTGCATCCAAACCTGTGTACAGAGCCTGCCACCATACAACATGTTTGGGTTCTGATAATCAGTTTAGTCCAGAAGAATGCATGATGTGCAGGGCCAACAGGAATGATTCCTCCATGTGTTCATCTCCACATGGATGAATGTGTGAACAACCCCTAAGAATATTCCTGCTGGATCAGGCCAAAGACCCATCTGTTCCAGCCCATTGTTCTCATAGTAGTCAACCAGATGCCCCAATAGGAAGTCTGCAAGCAAAACCTGAGTGTAATGAAAAGCTTGGGACAAGCTTACATGGGGTACCACAATCTTCCATATCAACCTGCCCTGAAATACAGATGTGGTTCTGAGAGGAGTCTTAGGATTCAGAGGTTGGGAGGGTGGTGACCTGGTGTAGGAATGTTTCAATGGTGACACCCTGTTTATGAAAAACCCTCTCTATCATGCTCAATATATACCAAAACCTTTTGGGTGCTGTGGGTGGGGGTCTCCAAAACCACAAGCACACATGTGGCTGCACAGGCTTTCCCTGGCACCTACAATCTCCCCTCCCATTAGGCTTGAAAATAGCATTCAGTTATAGCAAATAGAATAGGCTGCAGAATATGCTTGGTTGCAGTGCGGGTGCCCACAAAAGTTTCTCCAGTTTGCAAATGTGCCCATGGACCCAAAAAGGTTGGTGACCCCTGCTTTAGATTAACAACATTTTTCACTCTCCAAGCCTGCATGGGAACATAACATAATAAGAGTCCTGTTGGAGCAGACCAAAGAGGCATCTAGTCCAGCATCCTGTTCTCACAGTGGCCAATTAGACATCCATGAGAAGTTCACAAGCAGGACCTGAGTGCACCAGCACCCACTTATGATTCCCAAAAACTGGTTTTCAGAGGCATGCTGCCTCCAACAGTGGAGGCAGAACATAACCCATTGTAGCTAGCAGCCACTGACACTCTTATCCTCCATGAATTTGTTTAATCCTCTCTCAAAGTCATCCCAGTTGGTGGCCATCGTTACCTCTTGTGAGAATGAACTCCTTGATTCCTACACATTTAGTGTTAAAGAATCAGATTCTAATCATTAGGCTTCCAAAACCTAGGGCTGGTCATGACCCAGCAAAGGAAAACAAACAAACAAACCTGGCCTGGTCACTAGTTTGAAAATGCCTTCATGTGAAAACTTCAAAAATCGATACCCATAACTTCTTTCATCTATCCTTATATACATTTTTTTTAAAAAAAAATATTAAAGTTGCATGCTGGAAAATGTGAAACTCCCTAAAATAGCAGTTTTTCATTATGTCATCTTCTTTGGAGAAAGATAAATACCGAAGGGAGAAAATTATTTCTGCAGTGAGATTTTTAATATGTATGTGTGTGTGTGCAATTTCAAACCAAACCACAATTTTATGACCAAGTTAATGTAAACCCTTGAAGAGAGTACTTTCAAACTGAATCACTGACATACTTTTAATTATAGCTGTGCAACTCACATCCTAATTAAAGAATCCAAAATACCCACATTCAGTCAGAAGTCTATTGCTTGTACCCCTTTTGCACTGGTGATGATTCATAACTGTTCCCAAACTCTAAAGTGAACTAAATTAGAGAAGGAACTGAAGTATGTTCCTGCAGCCTACAGATATGGTCTCGAAGTTGAATCCTGTTAAGTGTGTGTGTGTATGTTTGGCAATGCTTGGAATGAATTAGTTCAGTGGAACAAAGTTCGGAAGCTACAGCTGGTGCAAAATGCAGCAGCCAGATTAATAACGAGGACCAGGCGGTCCGAACACATAACACCTGTTCTGGCCCGCTTGCACTGGCTACCTATATGCTTCCGGGCCAGATTCAAAGTGCTAGTTTTAACTTATAAAGCCTTATACGGCGCGGGACCACAATACCTATTGGAACGCCTCTCCCGATATGAACCTGCTCGTACACTGCGCTCAACATCGAAGGCCCTCCTCCGGGCTCTGACCCATAGGGAAGCTCAGAGGATGGTAACAAGAACTAGGGCCTTCTCAGTGGTGGTCCCCGAACTGTGGAACTGTCTTCCCGAGGAGATACGAATGGCGCCGATGCTGCTATCTTTCCGGCGCCAAGTTAAAACCTTCCTATTTTATCAGGCATTTTAATTTTTTCTATATATATTTTTAATCTGGTTTTAGATTGTGGATTTCTATGTATATCTGTTTTGTATTGTTTATGTGATTTTATTGTATTCATTCATATTTGTTGTACACCGGCCAGAGAGCTATGCTAGTGGGGCGGTATAAAAATTCAATAAATAAATAATAAATAAATAAAGTTCACTGGACTAGATCAAAAATCTCAGAACTGCATCTGAAAATAGTTTGCTTAATTGCTGGGTGAACTAAAGGTGGATTAAGTTCATCTGGGGGTAGAAATTTGAATTTCTAGTTCACTTTGTGTTCATTCTCTACCCCAGCAGCAGGCCTGGATTCTTAGCATTCTTTTTAAAAAGTCAGTCAAATATCTATAAAGAAAGTTAAAAAGCAAAGTTTGGAGGCAAAGTTTTATTTTATTTATTTATTTATTTATTGCACTTGTATACCGCCCCATAGCCGAAGCTCTCTGGGCGGTTTACAGCAATCAAAAACATTAAAACAAATACACAATTTAAAAACATATTTTAAAAACAATTTAAAACAATTTTAAAATTCAAAACAATATAAAAAAAAATTATTATTTTAAGGCTTATCTGGTAGATACGGAGCACTGCTGTTGCTAAAGATGCTTACTTACTTATTCACTGTTGTTAAGCCATGAGAAGGAGGAACCAAGTCATTGCCTATATATTCCCTACTGAAGAGATTTGCTCTTTTCCAACAGAAGCAGGTTGCCTTTAACAGCTGTGTGGCTGGCACAAATTAAGCAGGGCAAACCTTTTTTTTATTCTGGAAATATAATTATGAGGAAACCTTCACTTACTGACATTCTGTCTGACAGATATCTTATAACTTGTGTGTGCCCCCAATTTACTTTTGGACCCTATAATTTAGCATAGCAGCTTGTAACATTCTGAATGCTGGAAAAATGCAGAGGATAAACGGTTTATGAACTAAAAAGTTCGTTTGGATGAACTTGAACTGAACTAGCTCATGTTTTAAAATGATGAACTCAAACTAATTCCTTTCAGAAATGAACTTTCCAAGTACTGGTTTTGGCATGGCAAGAATATGAAGAGCTTAAAGGTGACTTGTCTATTAGCACATAATTCTGTTTAAATTCAAAGAAAAAATACTAAATATGAACATTAAATGTTGCCTCTGCTTTCCTGGCAGGAATATTAAGGATTTGAGTCTGTTCTCTCTCTCTCTCTCTCTCTCTCTCTCTCTCCTCCTGTTAAAATACAGTCCTATTTAAGCTGTGAAATGAAGTATGAGTACTAAACTCTTTGCCAGGGATGGGAATCTGTACGGCATAAGCACGTCCAACTCAATGCTCCATAAGCTGACAAGTACCACTTTTCGGCACTCGAGGCTCCGACTTATTTTCATAACTCCTAGGGCTGTTGTTGCACTTCAAAATTGAAACTGCAAAATTAAACACACACTAGGTATTTCCAAGAATTTGGGCAGTTGTTCATTCCAAGCTGCATTCCAGATTTTAAAAGTACATTTATTCAGAGGCAGAGATACAGCGCAAAACAGGGATAGGAGACTATGTCTGCCTCCTGAAAAATTAACAATAAAGTCACCCCTCCCTTGGAAAGAACAATAACAACAAGCCTATCATCTGCAAAGTTTTCTAGCTCTGCATTTTGCATATGTGCACTTTAAAATGTATGCATTTACATTACTGCATCCTTTTTTTTAGGATTTGGCTAATTTAATTCATTAAAAAGTCATGCACGTACTGTTTCTACAGCTCCTTTTGCTTCTGGCTAATTAATATTTGACATGCTATTGAAATATTTTTGAAATAGCTTTTGAATTTTTTTTGTTAATTTGATGTGCCATGTTGGGCATGCGTATGTGTGTAAAAGTGGCATACTCAAATCAAATGCTGATGTTAATAATGATGATGATGATATATGCCAGCGGGACTTACATCTCTGCATGAAATGAAATGGGAAGTCAATCTCTACATTTCATTTCACAAAGGAATTGTCAAAGATCAGTTCAGATGTAAAAAGTGGTCATGTGCCCTATTATACTGAGGACAGTCCTCTTTTTGAAAGGGTCTTTTATTTGAAGGGACATCCAGTCCAAATCCAGTTTAAAAATAAATGACCATAAGAAGAGAGAGCAAGGGCCACAAAGTTGCTCACCAACGTGCTGGCAAACAAGTTATCTGGCCAAAGTCTTACCTGCTGTATCAAGGCAAAATCCTTGACAATTATGGACGTCTGTGTACTTTCAAATTATATTTCTATGGTACTTTGGGATTGCTGCCTCAATGAAGAGCAGAAGATGAATATTTTGAATAAGTAGAATGAACTGAGAAGTTTGAAAATCTGAGGTTCTTCCTGATGTTTATTTCCAGAATGCTGCAAGTCAATTTTAAACTCAATTAAAAACAAAAAATAATGCAGCCTGTACTACTGTAATTGTGTGTGTGTGTGTGTGTGTGCGAATCAGTGTTCTGAAACTATACAATTATGCTTTTTAAAATAGAAGTTAAAGCATTGTTTAAATTCTTTTTAAAATAAGCTGGTGGATTTTTTACCTTCTATAACAATAACAATAATTTAATTTAATTTATTTATTAAATTTATATCCCACCCTTCCTTCCTGTAGGAGCCCGGGCAGCAAACAAAAACACTAAATACACTCTGAAACCTCATAAAAGCAGACTTTAAATTACATTAAAACAAAACATGTTTAAAAAAGCTTTAGAAACATCTTAAAAAGCAATTCTAACACAGACACAGATAATAATAATCTACTCACAGTAGCATGTATCAAGGTGTGGATGTGTGGGCTATGCTAGGGGTGCATGTACATAATCCAGGGGTAGCCAATGTTATGCCCTCTAGATGTTGCTGGGCAATAACTCCCATCAGCCCTAACCAGAATGGCCTATGGGCAGGGATGATGGGAGTTGTAGTCCAGCAACATCTGGAAGGCACCACATTGGCTACCCATCATAATCTATTAAGAGCATTCCAAAACCCACAATTCAATCTGGAATTTAAAATAGAGCAGCATCCAAGGGGCATAGGAATGCTAGGAAAATAATGTCACAGCACCAAGGGCAGTCCTACTAGTGTGACTTTGGCAACCCAAATATTGGGCTTTTCCATACGGAAGCATACATTTGTACTAAAGACACTGCTTTTACCATCGTGATAGATTTGCAAGGTCCACACTTGGTAGCTTCAAATCTGCTTTTTTCCATTCAC
Organism: Rhineura floridana; assembly: GCF_030035675.1. Classification (NCBI taxonomy): domain Eukaryota; kingdom Metazoa; phylum Chordata; class Lepidosauria; order Squamata; family Rhineuridae; genus Rhineura; species Rhineura floridana. The sequence continues at coordinate 25,062,667 of NC_084495.1, read as the reverse complement.
AGTAGTAGGCGTTGCTCTATGAAGGATTAGTGTTGCTGTTGCCTTGTGGCCCCGCCCTCTAATTTTACGTATTTACTCCCTCCGGTCCAAGGCTGAAGCCGGGAGAGTGCTTCAGTGTGAAATCCACACACAAAAAAATGAAAGTGACTAGACCCCCCCTTCTCCATTGTCCTAGCCTGAGTGAAAGTGAGTGAAAGGCAGATGGGGGGGGTGAAAACGGGAGGGAAGTGAAAAGGCAAAGCAGGCAGTGGCTGCAGGTGGCAGAGAGAGAGAGGAAGCGGGCGATGGAGCATTAAAAGAGAACCTGCCCACTAAAAAAAATTGAAGCTCCTACAAGGAGGAGCACAGCACAGCTGAGATGGTTTTTCCTTTCCTTTTTGCATTGTAATTGGATTGGGTTAATATGGATTTAAAGGGGCAAACTGTGTGATAGCTTCTGCTTGCCTGCAACGTCATGTGAACCATGCAAATTACAAGGGGATGCAAGTAGCACCAGACACACACTAAATCACTGTGTGGATGAGCCCATATACTCTGTTTGCCATGCCAGCTCTCCAGGGTACCTAATGTATAGCTGTGCTGTAGAGTAATCCCTGATCTTGGTGTGAAGTAAAGACCCTTATTGCGGTGTGCTAGATACAGGCATTGTTACTGGCAGATGTAGTTGCTGTTCCTCATCCACATCCATTTGGGTAATTTTCTACATAAATTTTGGAAGCAGGTGGTTAGAAAGAAGTGTTTAAAAACACAAGGCTCAAGGGCCTCAGCTTACAATTAAAACTCTGCAGCAGATACAGCTGTTAATTGTGGAAAGTGGTGATGTGGAGTACTCAACAAAGGCAGATTGTTCCTTTTGTTTCTGGTGTGACTGCATGCAGATTGTACTCCCATCAAGCTAATGATATGGACATGAGAAGGGCCCATATGGATCAGACCAAACGTATCTGATCTAGCTTTATATTTCTCACAGATGCTCCTGAGAAGACTGGAAGCAGGTCAGGGAGGCAGCATCAACCCTTCCCTATTTGCTGCAGAGCATCTTGTTTCTGAGGGATGTTGCTCTGAACATGGAGGCTACATTTAGGTAGCATGACTGATAGACACCTCTCTCCTGTCCTCATCAGAGGAATCTTTATTGGAGGAAGACCAAGAGGCTCCGGTCTTGGACCCAGCCCTGGCTCAGGCTACATCTGAGGAAGAGGGGTCAGAATCCTATGATGAGATCCAGGATGAGCTGTCTGCACCCAAGGCCAGTTCAGCCTCTGATATGGAGGCTGAATGGCCCCTGGACTCCAGGAAGAATCATCGCTGCTGATGCCAGATGGAGACTCCACCTGGACTCCTTAGGCTTAAAGATCTGGCTACAGGTGGTCAATGGGAGTGAGCTGAGGTTTGAGGTGTGGTTCAGCAGCTGCAGCATAAAAGAATTCCAGTGGTAGACTAAACATCTATATTCTAGCTCTCTATACAACATCTATATTCTGGCTATGTATGTGTTCTGTTTAAAGATGGTCTGTGGACCCTGACTTGTCTCTTGTCTTGCTCCTTACCTGTGTTGCTTACATACTGCTTGGCTTCTGACCCTGGGCTGCTCTGACCCTGATTCTTTCCTGACCACTTGGTTTTGAGGTAGATTCTGACTTTGGATTGACCCCAGATACTGCCCTTGTGCTGTTCTCACTTGTGTTTCTGCTGGGAAGTCTCTCGCCTCCTTGGGGAGCCCAGTGAGAGCATGATACAGGCTGACATGGAGATGTGGATCCCCAGAAGTACCTCCCTTTGTAGCCGACCAGCCATGCAGGTGGTGGTGATGATAAGTTGTTCCTTGAGAAGGTGCAGGGTCCAGATATGCAGACACTAGAGGTTCTGAGTTCCAGCAACCTTCTCATCTTATGGGCTCTAGCTTGGGTCTGGTCTAGTCATGATGCTGGGGCCTGGGGTGGTTCCAGAATCTCTGCTGTTGGTGCTGCTGATCTGACAGATCTGGCCAGCTCCTCCTTATTAGAGTCAGATCCAGCTGCTGCTCAGGACAGAGTTCCTGATGCTATAGATGTGTTTGACTAGCTTGCCAAAGGGACGTCTCCCATTTTGCTTCTGCCTTAGCTAGGGATGGGGGAGAAATTTTATTCAGGTCACATTTAAAGGTGAATCTACCTAATTTGCACCTTCTGAAACAATACACACAAACTGAAACACAGTCATTATTTGAAATTTGCACTTCTTTGAATTTTGCAGTGCAGTTCTCTGGCCAAGTAATGTATGCATAAATATACGAGGGCATTGGTTCCCATACCCCCCCCCCGATAGACTACTTGAAAAGTGGCAATGGTCTTGGTGAACCATTACCTTTTCTAGCAACTGTAATGCACTGTGCTACGTGCTATATGATTTTAATGGTAATTTTATTGCTTTATCTTATGCATTTTATTGTATTATAATTTGCCTTCCATAGAATTTATATTATGATACGATAAAATACAATATAAAAAATAAAAGAAGCAATAAAATACAATTAAAAATCAATACTGAACATTTAAAGCAGGCATGTCACAGACCACTTGAATGAAGTTCATAGATCACTAGTGAGCCACAGACTGAAGTTTGGGAACCCCTGCTCAAGGGTAAAGTGTGCATAAAAATGCATATATTCAGGAAAATTGTTTTGCAAAAAAGGTGTCTACTATAGAAAACTGCATACAAATATGTAGATTAGGAGAAATTTTAGGACTTTTAAATATAAATAAGTCACAAATTATGTGAAACTATGAGAAGTGAATTTAAGAGTAGAAAAAATGAGAAATGGAAAGAAACCAGCATTGGCAGATCCATCCATCCCTAGTTCTAGCATGTATCTCTGTAACGTGAGATCTTCTATACAAGGTGATGCCATTAACCCGATTACTCTGAAAGAGTTTTCACTGTTGCCTTGTAAAGTCGGGGGGGGGAGTGGAGGCAGTACTTAATGCCATAATGGGCTCTCCCACATATATCTTCCCACCACCACCGGCTATGTGTGTGCTTGCGTGCTTATTTATTTATTTAACATCAAGCCTCAGGAAGAGCTCTGTAAGTATAAATTGAATGTGCACCTTATTATGTGAACATCTCTTACTCCTCCGGAGAAATGAACTACTTTACTTCTTCCTGTGAGCGTTCTTTCAATGAAACACAACTTGTTGCCTGGTTTTGCTCAGTGCTAGAACATCTGCTTTGCATTCAGAAGTTTCCAGTTTCAATCCCCGGCATCTCCAGGTAGGGCTGGGAGAGAGCCCAGGCTGAAATTATGGAGAGGTGCTGACAGTTAGTGTTGACAATAGTGAGCTGGATGCACCAATGGTCTTGTCTCAATGTAAAGAAGCTTCCTATGCTTCTATATGTTCATGTTCTCCCTTGCATTCTCATTTCAACTAGGTCCTTCCCATATGAACCTGTCCAACAGTTGAATACTTCTACAGTAGGTGGGAAACCTTTGTCTCTCCAGATGTTGCCAGACTACAATTCCCATCATCCCTGGCTATTGGCCATGCTTGTTGTGGCTGATGGGAGTTGTAGGTCAGCAGCATCTGGAGGGCCATAGGTTCCTCTGCCCTGTTCTACAGAGTTGCTTCCCTGTCTTCTATGGTTAGTTAAGGCTGGATGCTAGTTCAAGGAGATCCAAGTGGGGAAAAGTGTTTTCTCGTGGACTCCTGTAAAGCAGGCTGGTGGCTGGTTCAGTCTCCATGTTGGCTTTATGTTAAGGTGGTGAAACCTTTTCAGCCCAAGGGCCATATTATTTCTTGGGCAATCTTCCTGAAACCATATGCCAATGATGGGTGTGGCCTGAGGTAAACATGTGTGGATCAACTAACACTACTCTTACTGTTGCCCATAGGCTATATTGGACCTATGTAAAAACCAGATGTTTCTACATACCTACACACATCTCAAGGACACAATCCAACAAAGCAAAAGCACTCAAGGAGGTTAGAAAATCTACATGAAGTTAGATTAAATGTGACAGTGTAATTCTCTATAATATAATTTATAACAGCAGAATACTTATTTCAAACCTATGTTCACATCTGCAGTATACATTTAAAGCACTATTAGCACTACAATTGGCAGAGTTCCCTGGGAAGATGGTTAAACCACTCTGGGAACTATAGCTCTGTAAGGGGAATCGGGGTCTCCTAACAACTATCAGCATTTAACAAACTACAGTTCCTAAGATTCTTTGGGGGAATCCATGACTGGGAAAGTGGTATAAAACTGTTTGGTGTGTGGTGTGGATGTGGCCTAACATCAGCAGAGAGCGAGGAACATGTGGGCATCAAGGAAGGCTCTGTGGGTACATGTGTGACTGTGGGTGCCATGTTGGGGACCCCCAATTTATGGTAATGGCTGCAATAAGGATGGGTGAGAATTTTGATTCAGTTTGCATTTCAAGCTGAATTTATCAAATTCACACTTTCCTCAACAACGTGAGAACCAAAACAGAGCCACTATTTGAAATTTGCACTTACTTGAATTTCGTAATGCAGTTCTCCAACTAAGCAATGCTTACAAAAATGCATATATTAGTGAAAATAATTGGTTTGGAGTTCAGATAATTGGTCAGCTGCCTGCTTTGGATGACGTTGTAGTCTGGGGGTGCTCTTGGATCCATCACTGTTGCTATTTATAATTTATTATTATTTACATTATTTGATTTATATCCCACCCTTCCTCCCAGCAAGAGCCCAGGGTGGCAAATAAAAGTACTAAAAACACCTAAAAAACAGACTTTAAAATACATTACAACAAAACATATTTAAAAACATTTTTTAAAAAGCTTTCAAAACACCTTTTCTTACAAAAAAGGTTTATTAGAAAGCTATTTTAACACAGACAAACTGGGGTAAGGTCTCAACTAAAAAGGCTTGTTGAAAGAGGAAGGTCTTCAATAGGCGCCGTAAAGACAGCAGAGAGGCCCAGGTGACCTCAGTGGCTAGGAGTGGCTTTGACCAGCTTCGGCTGATAAGATGGCTGTGGCTGTTTCTAGACAGGGACAGCCTAACCACTGTTGTCCATGCACTGGAACCTCCAGGTTAGATTACTGTAATGCACTCTATGTGAGGTTGGTCCAGCAGCTGCAGCTGGTGCAAAATGCTGCAGCAAGACTGCTCATTGGGGCAGGGTATCGCCAATATGTCACCTTGCTGCTGAAAGAATTGCACTGGCTGCCTATTAGCTACTGGGCTAAGTTCAACGTCCTAGTCTTGGTGTACAAATCCCTATACAGCTTGGGACCGGGATACCTGAAAGACCATCTTATTCCTTATATACCCAGTCAATCAGTGCACTCTTCAGGTTTTGTTTTAATATGTTTTTTAAGTCTGTTTTTATGATGTGCTTCTCTTTACTGCCTACTGGGAGGGATATAATAATAATAATAATAATAATAAAAATAATAATAAATGTGTGCATAAAATGAATATGAGTGAAAACTACATGCAAAAATGCATTATATGACAAATGGCTTGCAAAAATGTGTACATTAGTCAAAACTCCCTACCAAAATGTATTAGGAGAAATTTGCTGGAAAATTTTCATGAGGATTTAAAAAAAAAAGAAATCCACAAATTGTTGCAGGAATGTGGCGATCTAAAAAAAAAACCCTGAGAGAACAAAAAATGACAGATCTTTCCATCCCTATTCTGAAAGGACTAAGGAAGGAGATGTACCTCTGCAAATGTGTGTAGCACCACTATGATACAAATACATGGACTTCTTGGGGGGGGGAATGTAGTTCTACTGCACTCCTGACTAAGAATGCATCCCTCCTCATGTCAGTCTGCATAATTAAATCTTCCCAAGTGTTGATTCCAGGCAGAGGTAAACATCATTTACTCTGAAATTTGCTGCAAGGGTGGATGTGGTTGGATTAAATTCAGATGGGAGAGATCTGTCTCCCAGGGGAGATTCATAATTAACATACCACACTGTCTTTTCCACAGAGGCGGTCATTAAAGTGGCAGTAGCAGGTACCATTGTCTATCAGGAAGATAATGCAGGAGGGAAAAGCCTTAAGAGAATGCTACACCTACGCAAAATTGTGCCAATTTCTGGAGATGGAGGAAAGTTGCTTGCAAAGAAAATGGGGGGGGCATTTATTTTGTAGTTACAAGGCTTGGATGTTACTAGGCAAGCTTGATGCTTGGATTTGTCCTGTCTCCTTGATGGAAATTGTAGTAGCCAAGGGTGCTCTCGTGTGAAGCTGAGCCAGAACTGTTGAAATAGCCGATGGGTTAATGGGGTTAAACAATTTGTCCTCATAATGAGATGGGAGCACTCATTAATTAGGTCCTTCTGGCTGTATGTTATTCTCATATTGGTACTCTTCATAAAGTGATCAACGATTTATGACAAAGAATTTACATGAAGCTGCTTTATACTGAGGAAGGCCATTGATTCTTCTATTACAGTAATGTCTATCCTAACTGGCAGGACTCCTCCAAGATGTGAGGCAGAGCCTATTTTCTGCCTGAGTTTTTTAAAAAACAACAACTGGAGATGCCAGGAATTAAAACTGGCTCCTCATACTTAGAAATTGTGGACACTACTATTGGGATCCATTATCTCTAGGAAGGCAAGTTTAAACGATGGTGCGGCAGAATATATTTTTGACAGGTGCAGTTTGTCATGCAAGGGATGAGAAAAGCTCCCCTTGATAAAATCTCCTCTTCATCACCACTCTTGTGAAGGTGAACATGGCTCCTCTCCCTTTATCTAGGCACTGTTGATCAAGGAGACACCCCAATCGTTTCATAGGATGTTTACTGACAATGAATGTGCTTGGTGCTTCAGACAATCTAAGTGTCACCCACATTTGTCATCTGCAGTTGCTTGTGACACTGAGATTTAGTCCCCACTGAAGCTGTTGGCTTGTGTTGGTGCCAGACTGCATGTGGAGCTTCACAGAGGGCCAAAGAATTGGAAGGGACCTCAGAGACCATCTAGTTCAACTCCCTGCCACTGCCAGAAATCTGTTGCTTCAGCAACCCTGATAGGTAGCCAGCCAGCCAGCCTTTGCTTAACAACCTCAACGAAATTAGACTCTACTACAGTGCTGATTGATGCTCATTGGGGCTACTATCACACATGGGGCTGATTGCGTTAGTTTAATGGATTAAAAAGGTAGCTGTTCTGTCCCAATTTCACACTGCAGTACCTGTTGCTTTAAGGAGGAACAGCTTTTTCAGCAGATTTACTGGCATTTCGTGCAACTGTCTTTCACATGGCTTGTTTTCGTCCCTCACCCATTATACACACGTGCACTGTTCTCACTATGTAGGAGGACTAAGATCTCGTCCCATCACCATGCACACCCTCTGCCTTTAGGATCTGACTTTTTAAATTGTTGTAGTTATATCAACACAGGGGTGTGTGTGGGAAATGCTGCTGCTATCTACGCTGATGCAGGAATACAGGTATAACGTTCATCAGGCAAAAAAACCACCCACACAACTAAAGGGTGGGAACACACTACGTGCTGGGATATCTATCACATGAGTGGCTGCAGCTAGTGAAAAACTCCTACAATCTTCCGGGTTCCCAGCCTTGCCAATGGATTATTTCTGGTATCGTTTATCATGGACATTTGTGCTAAACTTCCACTTCATTCCACTAGAATTCTGGAGCTAGCTTGCACGTTGTGTGAATGATCAAATATAATGAGCAAATTACCAGATAAGAAATTGTCAGAATAACGGAATAAAGTGCAGTGTGAAAGCAGCCTTAGTTTGGTAAGGTGTATGGCAGAAAGACCAGCAGTAGGTGGAGTCAATGACAGACAGAAACACCCTCTGACTGGTTCTGATTAGGAAGGTAGGCAAGTGAAGGCCAACTGAGAGCAGACTGAGATTGGTGGGGCAGTGACCCATTCACATTGATGGATCAACCTCCATTGCTCTACCACCTTCCACGGCAGTTTGTTTCACTGACAAACAGCTTGCACCATGTTTTGGCTTCTGCCTTCATCAGCTGCTAACATACAAATGTATGTTAGCAGCTGATGAAGGTGGGAGCTGAAACATTTTGGTAGTATAATAAAAACTGTTGTTTTGTTAATCACAATTACGTGTATATATTTTTAGGTGATTAATGGGATCCTTATAGGAATCCAGAGCAAGCTTGGGTGAAGTTCAGTTTGTTGCTTTCAAAACTCTCTCTCTCTCTCTCTCTCTCTCTCCACACATACACGCACTTTAAATTGTCTCTGATGAACTATTTTGCCTCCTTTCAACCCATACTCACACCACTTGGACTCCAGTCCCTTTGCCATCTTTATGGCCTTCCCTTGAACATGATGGAGTGCCTCTCTACACTAAATAAGTAAATATATTCAGCATATAGAAAACAAATATGCCAGGAAAAAGTGTTTTAATGTAGCTTTCTTCTTGACACACTACTTTTCCCTTTCTTTCTTTTTTTCTCCTTTTTATGGAAGAACATTCAGACATACAAGTCCTTCCTCCACATACACTTAATTTGAAATGGTATAGCTCAGACCCCTTGGTGAGAACTAGGCTGAGACTGACTTTATTGCATAGGCTGATAAAACCTTTTTTTTTTGGGGGGGGGGTCCATATCTGCATTTCCATCACTTCAAGACTTGAATATATAAATGGACCTTTGAACCAATCCTCTGAAATTCCTGCTGGTAGTCAAATGGCGCAAACCCCCAGGGATATTAGAATGTCAGGACAATTATATAGAGGAACATATTAAATTCACTCAATGTTCTGTCGCTTTCCCATGATCACACTACACATACTGCTTATACAGCCAAAATGGTACCACCTCTGCACAAGAAAGATCAGCAGGTTTAAGGGGACTGCAGGGTTTGCAGAAGTGCTCCCCCAAGCATTTTAATTCTAAAAAGAGGGGGGAGCTGTACTAGCTCAGTGAAGACTGACCATGCTCAGTGGACATAGAACACTGCTTGGGGAGGGGGAGACTAGAGGAACAGTGGAATGGAGTGGCTGGAATTTCACACAGCCACATTCTATGTTGCAGCTTTTTGTTGCAGATCCCACTTGTCCCTGCTAAATATGCATACCCTTTCCTTTAAAAGGGTAATTGATTGATGTTGCTATATGGTTGTATTCAATTAAGCCCTATTCTGAGTAGATCCATTGAAATAAATGAATCTAATTTAGTTACGCCTATTAACATCAGTGAGTCTACTCTGAGTAGGACTAGCATTGACTAACACCCATAATTATTATGGGAGAGGTGTGTGTGTGCATGTATGTACACATATGTACACATACACTATATATATGTCCCTAAAATGCATTTGGATCTTTCCAATTTATTCTTGGCACTGAAATATCTGAAATGCTACTTGCAAGAATGTCAGGTTACTTGCCCAAACGAACAAGTGAGTGAAGATCCAAACAAAAACAAGCAACCTCCAAGGCAGCATGAGAGCTGGGTCCTGGCTTTCTCTTGCTTTTCTAGTGACATATTACCTTGCCACAGCGTTTGGATTGTTAAACCCAGATAAAACATGGCCCTGTCTGCAGCTGAAGTTAAGGACACAACCAAATCCTCATTTCCCTTTTCTAAAGTTCACCTTTTACAGGTGCTGTTTTTAAGTGTGTCTGATATGATCCAGAGTTTTCAAAAGGCCAGCGAGGTGAGCAAGGAACTGTCAAACATCTGGCATCTTAAAACACCTGATCCCAGCTTCTACTTTTGAGTTCAATCTCCTGTAAAAATGCAGAGAAAAGTGTGAGACCTTCTGAAGCCAGAGTAGTGCAAGCCCATGTCGTCTCTTAATGCTATTGCCAGGCCTTATCTCTTGGGGTTGAAATGTAGGGTTTTTGTTGTTGTTTTTAAATGTGCTTTGACTTTGAGATAGGGCCAACTCTAGGTGGGATAGAAATTTCATTCAGTTCACATTTAAAACTGAATCAATCAAATTTGAACTTTCCAAAACACTATGAGAACCGAAATGTGGCCATCCTTCAACATTCATGCTTATCCTAATTTTGTAATGCAGTTCTCTAGCCAAATAGTGTTTACAAAAATGCATATATTAGGGCAAAGTCTGCATAACAATATATTTGTGAAAATAACATACAAATGCATTGTCTTAGAAGACAATGTTTACAAAAAGGTGTTAGTCAAAATCGCATACAAAAATGTGTTTATTACAAGTAATTTGTGCTAAAATGCTGAATAATTTTCATGTGGATTTTAAAAAAATCCACAAATTGCTGCAGCAATGTGCAGAACTGAATTTAAGACTGCAAAAATGAGGAACAGAGAGAACTGAAATTGACCAATCCTTCCTTAGTGTTTGTACATCTCTCATTAAATTTATTTTTAAATTATACTCTGCATAAAATCGCCAATAAAAAACCAACCCTGTCTGACAATAAAATATATAAAAATTCCAGATTAATAGTATAAATAAACAATAAACCAGTATAAAAAGGCAGTACAGAAACAGAATACAAAACAGTACATACAGACATGTACATACAGAATACAAGACATACAGTAAAAACCAACACAAATTACAAACTTCAGAAATAAAATAAGCTAATTTGGAAAAGCTTGACAGAGAAAAAACATGTTCAGCAAATGTTGAAGACATAACAATTTTGGGGCTTGCTTTACTTCTAAGAAAGAAAATACCAGAGAACTGGTGCTACAATGCTCAACGCAAGTGCTCAAGCCATGGTGTGCTTTGTCTCTAGGCTGTGTAGCACCATTAACAGATCATCCATAGCATAGCAATGGCTGGTGGCTACACGGCAGTGGGACAGTGGAATCGACTACAGATTTTAGTCAGAACTTTCAAGGGGCTGGCCAAGGTGCTGAAAACCTTTGTACAAGATACCTTGGACAGCTCCTTAAATTTTGGACTAAAATCCAAAGTAGATTCCATTGCCCCACCGAGATGGAAGCCACCAACCACCACTGGATCAAAGTTACAAGAGTGGGATGTAGGGGCGAGAGGGTGATTCTCAGTTACTCTCAATTCCTCCTCCTTCCTTGATTGCACATAAGTCATTGTATATATTAAATGCACTAATGGACTTGGTAGCAAGAATAGAATAAAATAATTCTCCTAACACTGAAAATACAAGATTTTCCTCAGCAGTCTATCAATGGACCAAAGATCTTACTGCCCTTTCTGTAGCTGAACATAGTATGGTGTTGCCAGTAGTTCACTGTCACTTTTAGGCCCTTTGGATCACTTACACCAGGAGTAGGGAAACAGTGGCCCTCCAGGTGTTGTTGGACATCCCTAGATATCCCATCATCCTTAGATATTGGCCATGCTGGCTGGGACTGATGGAAGTTGGTGTCCAACAACATTTGGAGGGCCACTCTAGCCTACTTGGGCATACATGCTTAAGCCATGTTCTGGATAATAGTCATCCATAATGACCTCGTTTTCTCCATCACTTTATATGTCTTCATCATACTTGTTTGCTCCATTTTTGTTGTTGGGTGAGAGTTATAAAAAAGGGGGGTGTAATTAAAATATATAAGTTAAAAGTGTACAATGGAGAAGGCATTGTGATTGTGTCTGCTGGCCCCTAGTATGTTCAAGGCACCACTTTCACACATCACAAGTAGGGGCAGGGGAAAAATTAGATTCAGTTCACATTAAAAGCCTAATTGATCAAGTTTGCACTTTCTGAAACAATATGAGAACTGAAACACAGCCATCCTTTGAAATTCATACTTATCCAAATTTTGCGATGCAATTCTCCAACTAAGTAGTGCTTACAAAAATGTATGTATTAGGGAAATGCATGCACAAAATGAATATATTAGTGAGAATAACATACAAGAGTGCATTATATTAGGATAAATTGCTTGTAAAAGATGTGTACATTAGTCAAAACTGCATACAAAAAATATTTATTAGGAAAAATTGCACCAAAATACTGAAGAATTTTCATGAGAGTATTTTTTTTAAAAAATAGCAAATTGTTGCAGACATGTACAGAACCACATTTAAAATTAGAGGAAAAAAAGAAATGGAGAGAACCAGAATTGACAGATCATTCCATCCCTAATCAACAGCCATACCTCCCAGCTTTGTAGGGTACAGATCACACATGGGGTCCTTATACTCACTTGGATATATGTGTACATACGATCTTGAACTCATGGAGTATGAAGTAGGGCCACCGTTTGTGATCTTGGACCTTTCCAATTCACTCATTTATACACTTTTTATATAAAATAAATACATCTCCATATGGCTTTAGAGTTATTTCACACATGCTAGTTCATTGTATAGGAAATGCAACATCAAATACGGATGAATGTCTCATCACGGGTTTAATGCTTCAGAAAGGACTTTGATATCACTTCAGATATAATACTTCCCCCAAAAGAATTCAATCTAGATATTCACCTGCCAGCCATCAAATGATACAAATACATGGGTAAACCAATTCTATATCATAAGCTACTGAGTGTGTGGACAACACCCAGAAAGATATTCTTTTTGAGTTCTATCTGAGATAGTTCATTCATACATATAAGTCTTTCCTTTCACAAGGTCGTCACATGCACTGGATATGCATGTATTAATCAGGTTGAGAGTTAGCAAACATGGCACCCTTGCAAAAGATACTTTAGAAGAGTCGTATCTCTCTCCAGTCTGAGAATTCCAGATCACTTCGTTGGCTTAAATATCCTGATCTTTGCATGGTATATTATTTGGGTATTTTAATCTTTCTGAATATTGCCAAGCTGAAATATTATAAATATTAGCCAACAGTTTCCAGAGATTAAAGCAATAGACTTGAATAATTTATTTACATGTAACACTGAAACACTGAAAAAGAGTTTTCATTATAAGTCTAGGGTTTAAATATCCTAAAATAATTGCACCTCTGGAGAATTAAGAATAACTCACTCTCTGTCTTGACCTATTTTTTCCTACCCAAGGGTGAAAAACCCCTTGACCTCTTAGTTTATATTAACATCTCGTTTCCACAATCTCTGATCAATCATTGACACATTTCCAACCTCATTCAGTCTTCAAAATTTTAACATATATGTTGTTAGATTCCAGTTTTGCTAGTAAAGTCTAGTGGTGTTCTTTTAATTAATCATCTGTTACTGGGGTAGCCAACATGGTGTCCTCTAGATATTGGCCTGCAGCCCCCATTATCCCTGACCATTGTGTATATTGGTTGGAGATTATGGGAGCTGTAATTCAGCAACATTTGGAAGGCACCACATTTTCTACACCCAGTCTGTTATTTGTCATTGGCCCAGTTCACTGATAATGTTAATCCAAGTTTTACTGTGTATGAGTGAACTTCCATAAACCCAAGAAACCCAAGTGTCTGTCTTGTGTGTTCCTCCCCTCTCCTCCCCTCCCCTCCTCCTGCATGTCCAGGAACAGGATTTCTGCTGAGCTAGTTTCTCTTTTAAAGAGTCTTACCTTACCATTACATATGAGCCAGAGATCCTTGTTTAAAATGACCAATGGCTAGTTTATTTTAAAGCCAGCTTCAAGCAATGGGTTACAAAGCTGGCTTGTATAACCATTGTTGCTCACATTTAAAAATTTGAACAAGTTTTGCATGGTGTGGTGCCTGGCCCTGGCCTGGTACCAAATATGGAGTCCTTGGAGAATGAGCCAGATACCCCAGAGGTCTAGGACCTTGAGGAGCAGGCTGGAGGCCCTGAATCCAATGCTGAGAATCCCCTTGAGGGGCCCTCCAGGTTGATACCTGATGAAGAACCCCTGAGTCCTTGACAGTGCCGGTGAAAAAAATATTGGATCCAGGCCAAAGTGCAGTATGTGTCTGTGAACCAAGAGTCATTGGTCTACTCATGAGTAATGGAGTAATCAGTAATGGGTATGCTTGTGAGTAAGCCATCTCTGATACTACTTCACTGTCAGCAGCTGTGGATAGGTTGTGGTTTAGAAGTCTGAAGTATAAGGATTCCTTCTAGAGCCTTTTAGTGTGTGGGAGTGATATATTGTTGTTAGTCTGGATTGACTCAAGATATTACTTGATTTTTTTTCTTGATTATGTTTGGATCTAGACTTTCTGTGCTTGATCTGGTTTGTTTGGATTGTGCTATATCTGTACCCTTTCCCTCACTGGAGAGAATTTTGAGGAAGGCTCATCTCTCCTGTGAGAGCCAGTGTGGTGTAGTGGTTAAAGTGCTGGATTATGACCTGGGAGACCAGGTTTTGAATCTGTGCATAGCCATGAAGCTCACTAGGTGACCTTGGGCCAGTCACTGCCTCTCAGCCTCAGAGTAAGGCAATGGTAAACCTCCTCTGAATACTGTTTACCATGAAAACCCTATTCATAGGGTTGCTATAAGTCAGAATTGACTTGAAGGCAGTCCATTTCCATTTTTCATCTCTCCTGTAATGGAGGCCCTAGCCTTTGAGGGCATCCCTGGGGTGTGGCATGTGCTCACCCAGAGAGAATACAGGGCACACCAGAACTTTTGTCATAGGGTGTAGGCATGGCCATGTCTTCCATTTTTACAGGTGCTTTCTTTTTCTTTTGCAAAAAAAAAAATTGGGCTGAAAATAATGCCCCAGATCTAGTTTGAGCATCTTTTTACAAGGTTTGTGACCACTTTGGGGGTTGGGGAAGGCATTCTACTCTATTTTAGTTGGAAGTAAGTATCACTTAATTCCATTGGAATTATTCTCAGAAGGAGGAGTATATTCATTTATTTATTTATTTTATTGCACTTGTATACCACCCCATAGCCGAAGCTCTCTGGGCAGTTTACAGCAATCAAAAACATTAAAACAAATATACAATTTAAAACACATATTTTAAAAACAATTTCAAACACAATTTTAAAATTTAAAACAATATAAAAACAATTTCAAACACATGCTAAATTTCCTGGGAGAAGAAGAAAGTCTTGACCTGTCGCCGAAAAGATAACACTGTTGCCGCCAGATGCACCTCATCAGAGAGATCATTCCATAATTTGGGGGCCACCACTGAGAAGTCCCTCTCCCTTGTTGCCACCCTCCGAGCTTCCCTTAGAGTAGGTACCCGGAGGAGGGCCTTTGATCTTGAAAGTACTGTACGGGTGGGTTTGTATCTGGAGAGGTGTTCCATCAGGTATTGCGGTCCCAAGCCGTGTAAGGCTTTATAGGTCAAAACCAGCACCTTGAATTGAGCTCGGAAACATACAGGCAGCCAATGCAAGTGGGCCAGAATTGGTTTTATATGTTCAGACCGTCTGGTTCCTGTTACCAATCTGGCCGCTGCATTTTGCACAAGCTGCAGTTTCCAAACCGTCTTCAAAAGCAGCCCCACGTAGAGTGCATTGCAGTAATCTAATTTGGAGGTTACCAGAGCATGGACAACTGAAGCCAGGTTATCCCTGTCCGAAGTTGGTAGAAGGCACTCCGTGCCACTGAGGCTACCTGAGCCTTAAGTGACAGAGATGGTTCTAGGAGAACCCCCAAGCTACGAACCTGCTTCTTCAGGGGGAGTGCAACCGCATCCAGAACAGGTTAGACATCCACCATCCGGTCAGAAGAACCACCCACTAGCAGCATCTCAGTCTTGTCTGGATTGAGCCTCAGTTTATTAGCCCTCATCCAGTCCATTGTCGCAGCCAGGCACTGGTTCAGCACATGGACAGCCTCAACTGACGAAGATGAAAAGGAGAAATAGAGTTGCATGTCATCAGCATACTGATGGCAACGCACTCCAAAGCTCCGGATGACCGCACCCAATGGTTTCATGTAGATGTTGAACAGCATGGGGGACAGAACTGACCCCTGTGGAACCCCATACTGGAGAGTCCAGGGTGCTGAGTAATGTTCCCCAAACACCACCTTCTGCCAAGCAGGAGTAGAACTACACTACTATATTAATGTAGTTTTTATGGAATTTAGGTTGGGTTAGGGTGTCCTACTTTATGGAGGACAGTCCTCTGTTTGAAGAGCTGCCTGCCCGAGTGCAGTTTAAAGGTAAAGAGCCATAAATGAGGAGAGCTGTTGAGGCCTTGAAATTGTTTCTCGGTGGTTACCAAAATGGCATTCAGTTCATTCTGTTTCCCTTAAGTTTCCTTCCCTGATAATTTCCTCATTTTGTTTGGTCTTTCACATGATGTAAAAGCCCCTTCTGGAAGTTGAATGTAAGTTTAGCACTCAATGCTGTATTAATTGCTTTCGGAAAAGAAAAAATCCATTTGCAGCACCATGAACCCATAAAATCCTGGGAGTAAAGTGACACATTTGGGGCAGTATACCAGCATACAGTTCCTTCCTGCCATTTTCACGGGGCAATCATGGGGGGACAGAAGTGCACATGTGCAGAAAGGGTGGGGGAGTAGCATCATGTCCAGTGATGTTCATTGGTCCCACTGGTGTGAATGAAATTTAGTGTGACATGGCGGTAGATTGGTCAAAAAGCCACAGTTCTGCAATACAACAGTTATTGCAATGTGGAAGGAATGTTGGAAGTCCCGACAGAAGCACTCCTAGTATCAGTAAAATCAATGCAATAGACCCATATATGAATGCAGCCCAGCTGTACAGCAGGCAAATAGGCCACCTGGTCACTGTCTTACCTACTATAGTGAGATATATTATATTTCTATTTAAAGTAATTAATTATTTCTAAACTAAGTAGTATATGCATTTTTAATACAAATCCACATCCAACTTGGATGGCTTTAAAAGAGGATTGGATAGATTCATGGAGGATAGTGGTATCCAAGGCTGTTAGCCATGATGGCTATGCTCTGCTTCCACAATGGGAGGCAGTATGCTTCTGAATACCAGTTGCTGGAAACCAGGTGGAGGGAGTGTTGTTGTGCTCAGGTCCTGCTTGTGGGCTTCCCATGGGCCACTGGTTGGCCACTGTGAGAACAGGATGCTGGACTGGATGGGCATTGGCCTGATCCAGTAGGCTCTTCTTATGTTATGTTCTTATGTTCTGAACTCTCAAAGTCCTAATTCCATAGAGGGAAAAATAGATATCTCAAGATGTTTTCATTGACATTGTCTTAAGAAGTTCAGGAGATTTAAAGCACCTATATTTACCAGCTGCAGAAATGTGAATAATAGCATCTGAAAGGTTATCCTTGCATGGTACAGACAGTTGGATAAACTAAACTTGAGTTTTCCATTAAAACAAGATCCCATTTCTTCTTTGCCAAGACTACTTCCTGTTTTCACTTGATCTGTCAAGAACCATAGCATTGGACCTCTTGCCCCAAATATCCCCTGGGAACTCTGCAGAAGCCCTAATCAATGAGCCACCTTCTCTCATTAAATCCATTCCTGAGCTCAAAGAAACTTCACCAATCTATTGGTTTTCTTTAACCCTCTCCTATGTGATTGGTCACTGCCTTTCAACCTTACTTAATGTGGTAGCCTCCAAATGTTTTGAACTACAGCACTCATCATTCCTGTCCATTGGCTGGCTGAGGCTGATGGGATCTGTAGTCCCATCTAGAGGCCCCAGGTTCATGAAGTCTGCTCTATTACAAACTTCTTCTTTCTGTTAAACCCTTCATCAAGGACTTCTGGTGTGCAGCTCAAACTCAACACCTTATTTCAGCCCTTCCTTCAGTAAACTTCTCCTTGCTGCTTGATCCTACCAAAAGCAAGCTTACCTTTTCTTCCCTGCCCTAGCCTGCCTGCTTCCATTGTATCCTTAGTACTAGTCTTGGACTTCACCTTGTCTTCCTGAATATGCATTTACCGCATCCCTCAATTAGACACCTTGGCTTGTCTTCCTAATCTGGGAAGACCTATGGTCTGCTCAGCTTCTTGCTACCCTGGTCCTTCAGGGAAGTGTCAAGCCCCTCCAAAGCATAGTGTTTTTCATTATCACCAGGATACCTGTAATTGAACTGGAAATTAAATAGTGTTTGATTTGCATTGCGCATGAATGTTACAAGCTAGGCAAGTTTGTATCCCAAACTAGGTAATTACAAGTTATGGCAACATCACTATCCATTTCACAGGTAACTCAAGATGTGGAGTTTTATGACACCAATTAAGACCCATGTAACCCATGTGGCACCCTCCAGATGTTGTTGGGTTGCAACTCCTGTGAGTTCCATCTAGCATGGCCAATGGCCAGAGATGGTGGGAGTTGAAGTCCAACATTATCTGATGAGCATCACACTACTTCTGATTTAAGGTATCAGGGTTTAATATCCACTTGTGGCTGGGATATGCCACACCCTTGATCCTTATGAAAGCATTCAACCATGCTGGGCTGGGAGGTAGAGTAACATCTTTGTATGCCATTTCCCACATCACATTTAAAGTGTGATTCACTATTCTGAATGCAGCCTTCTAGAATGATAGTAGAAAGAATATAATTACATAAAAGAACTGTCCACTTCCAGTATAAATCTCTCTCTCTTTCTCTGTCTCGCTCAATAGCATAGTCTATGTTTCTAATATACGGAGGTAGATTTCAGGGAGTCGTACTTTACCTGACAGGAAATAAAACCATAACAAGTGGTTTTAATTGCTAATGCACTTGTATTAACAGGGCAATTGGAGGCAATTGTACTATCAATAATTACTGAGATATGGTTAAGGAATAGAGCATGAGGTTGGCTGTTTCCAGCCAAATGGAGATCCAGTAATTGTCTGCTGTATCCAATTGTAAAGTGTAATGTCTTCTGAAGGTTGAGGTTTATGAGAGTGGTTCATTATGTGCACCAAACAATGCTTTAGTTTGCTATTGTTTCTCCTCCAAGCAGATAGCAAGTGCTGTAGCTGAAATTGGGCTCAAGGGAGCCAATGTCTACCAGTTGGTTAACCTTGTGACATTCCACTAAAAAGCACCGGCATCGTTTTTTTTGGAAATACATAATACATGAACTCCTCTGATTGTTTAGCATTGATCAGCACTTGAATAAATTGAGTCGCTGTCATATTAACATAAGCAGCAATGACTTGCTGGAGATGGTACTTTAAAAAAAAGATATATATTAAAAAAAAACCTTGTAGTAGATCTAGTGGTTTAGGGCTTTTTTTCTGAAACAGAAAGTCAATTTAGATGGCAGCAGGGTTACAAATCCCTTTGCAAAAGATGAGAAAATGCTGTGAAGCTCTATCCTTTTGACGGCACGCAACATTCCATTTTACTTTCTAGATGAGGCTGCCAGTATGGATTTGTTTTCAGACTTCTCGTCTTCTGTGTTGTCAGATCTGTCTGTCTTTGCATTTTTTGCTCAGTGCGAAAACCCAGGTAGGCTTCTCTGGTAAGGTAATTGGATGGTGTGTCAACAGGCAAACCAATATAATTTGCCTCCTTTAGTACTCGACAGGGGATGCCATTAAAGATTCTAGTCTTAACTCAAAGAGAGAGAGAGAGAGAGAGAGAAATGAAAATGCAAACATGGTGTTTTGCTTTTCTTAACACTCTTGTTTATTTCTTTTCATGCATGGAGAGAAAGAGATGCACATAAGTAAAAAATCCTATAAAACTAACTTCACCAAATGCCTAGCTTAATCTCAGGCAGGCTGGGTTTAGGGTTGAATTCTGTTCATAAAACCAGGAGTATTTTTTTAAAAAAAACTTTAGTTATGACATGCATATACTGCCTAATCATTAGCATTTCTAAAGAGTGCACATAAAAATAAGCCATACAGAGAATGAAATAATAAAAATGCATAATAAAACCAAATACTATCTTAAAATGCCTGCTGGAATAAAAGTCTTTGCTAAGCATCTGAAGTTCAGCAGGGAGGGTGCCCGTCTAATCTCAGTTGGGAGGGAGTTCCACAGGCTTGGGTCAGCAACACTGAATGCATAGTTACTAGTAATTATGAGCCATGCATCTAAATCAGAGGGCACCACCCTACAAATATCTTGGTGATGGAGCATGGATATAAGAGATCAGGTGACCCTTAAGATATCTTGGACCCACATTGTTAAGGGCCTTGTAAATGAACACAAGAACCTTAAACCTGGCCCAGTAACATATGGGCAGCCAGTGTAATAAGAGATGGCTGTCTCTGAATTCCAGAGCTGTCCAGCAGGGCAAGGGGCAGATCTGAGTCAAGGTTGCTGAAGCACTGGGGGACCAGTCTAGCCAAGGAGTTACGCTATACTAGGAGATGAGCTGAATGAGATGTTGCACTAGCAAGAGCAAGGCAACAAATGATTCAAATCTGGACAGCTTTGGGATTCACTTGTAAAATAGGTAGTCCAACCCACACCACTCAGGAATTGTGCAACTGAAATGGCTTACAATCGGACAGAACTTGATTTGCCAATAGGTCCCGAGGTGCTTGCTTTCTTTGAAATCATGACTTCTCACTTGAACTTCTTCCTAATCCCAAATAAATTGTCAAAGAGCTACAATTCCTAGGGTTCCCTGGGAAGACAGAGTGATTGTTAAAGCACTCTGGGAATTGTAGCTCTGTGAAGGTAATAGGGGTCCCCTAACAATTCTCTATAACAACTCTCAGCACCCTTCAGAAACAACAGTTCCCAGGATTCTTGGGGGGAAGCCAGGGCTGTTTAAAGTGGCATGATACTGCTTTAAACATATAGTGCAGATGGGGCATGAGTTGCTCTGTCTTGTAACACAGTCACGTCTTTAGCAGGCTGTTTTGTTACCTGGGATGTCTTGGCCTGGTCCATTTTATGCCACAGGAGTACAAACACTGTAATCTGCAGCCTGCCAGGCATGACCTCCGTTCTCATTCCCTCCCACCTATATGAGAGAAGTTTACTGTCTTAAGTACAACTCTCTCTTCCCTCAAGCACCATTCTCAGGCTCCCTGTTCAGCATCCAGATGCTCCAACTTCTCAGTTGCTTGGCCATCTGCCAACTGGGTGAGCCAACTTCCCTAGCTTGTTTCTTTTACTAGCCAAAAGCAAGGAACTGGGCCGAGAGAATACTTCATTAACACCCGAACATTGCTATTTCTGACTTGCTAGAAGAAGCACACTTTTTTCTCCCTTCTCTCCTGTGTGTAACTCTTAACTTTCACAAAACTTTTTTTTTATTATTGTTTATTATCACTATTCCAAATGTGCTTCAAGAACATTGTGACACATGATAATGGCAGCAATTGCTGCAGTTCAGTCATTTTGACTTGTGATGAAAGGTTAAATTGCTTTCAGCTTGGCGGCTTGAAGCATTTGTTTTCCAGCTTGCTGAAAGACTTCAGTTCTGTAAATATGTACTCTCCTCCCTTATGTTCTATTTTTCTTCTTTCTTTCATTGCATCAGATTTCTATTGGACTGGACTTCTCTCGCTGTTGTCTTTACAAAATGAACAACCCCTTTGCAACTGAAGTGTCACTTCTGTTGTCATGGATGAACAAACAGTTTTTAACCCTTTTTCTGAATTATCTTACTTTGAGGGAGGTATTTAGCTTAAAATGAGACACACCAAAGCTCAGGTAGACCTTGTTTCTCAATCAATGCTCCATTGAAACAGGAAGCCCTCTTATACTCCTTCCTACCCAGAAGAAACGAAGGGCCAGCCCGTGTGGAATCAGTCCAGTAGATTCTTCACTGTGAAGCAGCAGTGACACAGCTTGCCACATGGGGCAGTGGTCTGCAGTTCTACCAATGGTTCAGGACTGAAATGCTGCCTTTCAGAACTATAAGCGGCATAAGGAAACCCCTGCTGGCTTGCTCCAAACTAGCATTCTTTTTCCAAATGTTTCAGCCCCCCTTTATATCTTCCCAGTGCCTCATATTCAGAGGTGTACTGCTCATGAATATGGAGGTTCCATGTACCTTCTCTCATAGCTATTAACTGGATACACATCTCCTGTATGAATCTAGCTCATAAGCCAACCTGGTGTATAGTCTTTACCATGGAAAAACCAGTGTTGTTGTGGAGTTGTACTGCAGCTGGGAACACACACACCACACACACAGTACATATATATATACACACTTTAAGTCTCTGCCCAGCACCCATGGCATAAGGCAGGCTACCAATCCTTCCTTCCTTTATGAACAGGCTTTAGGAGTTTGTTTTTTGCCTAAAAGATTTGTGAGATGTTCTTTGCAATGGGAGCATAAGAGCAGTTGCTTTTCTTCCTTCTCCTCCTCCATATCTCCAATTGTTCTGTCTTCAAACCACCCACATGATTTTGCCACATGCCCTTCCTTCCACCTGCTGTCTCCTGCTGGCTCATTTCTTGTTCTACCTCCTGCTTGGATCGCCCGCTGCTTTCTCTCCCTGCCTCCTCCTTCACTTAACAGCTCCTGCTGTGGTGTTCTTTGTTCCCCCCATGTATATATATTTTGCATCCAGCTTCTCTTTATTTTCCAAACTCTACATAAATGTATTGCTTATATTTGTTTTAATTATATCTTTTTTCCTTTGTTTGAAAAAAATATTAACGTTTTCATGTGTGTGTGTGTATATGTGTGTGTGTGTATGTGCATATATAGAGAGCGAAAGCGAGAGAGAGAGAGAGAGCAGTAATAAGTGGTCTGGTAGTGAAAGAATAAGGAATCTTAATGTTTATTACTACAGAGAGGTAATGTCATACATGCTGAAGTAGTCATGCAGCCTGCACTCAGGGAGCCATTACTAACTAACTGATAACAAAAACAAGAAGGAAGGGGAGGAGCAAAGCCTGCAAAAACAACAAAGACTTTAGAGGAGGAATTAGCAGAGGGAAGAACAGGTTGCCCTTCTGTCTATCACCACCCACTGGTTTAGGTCACTTGTAGCATGCATTAGCACTTTACTCCCAACAGTATAGAGATGCATATTTAATTTATTTTCATGTTTCAGCTAAACAGCTCTGTCACCAGTCTTAGTGTATGCTGTTTCATGTAGCTTTTCCTCATCATGTGATACTAGGTTTTACTAGCCTGATTCAGATGTAATGATAAACAATGGTTTATTGTGTAGATGAGCTTTGGGCTAATATGCTTCCTTTCCCTGTTCACCAGTGTGGCTTCAAATAAGAGATCAGGAGAAGCTTTTGCTTCTTATTTCAATGAACCACAGGTTAGTGTTGCATCTGAACTCTACCCCGTATCTCATTTTAACCATGGTTAGTTGAAACAAATCAGCTTAGCAACCTATGGTTTGAATTTAGCCTGTTTCAGCAATCCACAGTTATCCTATGTTGTGACTTTGACACTTAACTGCAGTTAGTTTAAAATACAAGCAAAGGCTTCCAAACTCCTCTCGGCTGCGCCAGATGAGGAGAGGAGGAGGGAGTGTGTAATTCTAAGGCTTGCTGTGGATCATTTCCATAGATAATTATTGCATTTGAATGAGGCCACAGTATCACACTAGAACACTTTAATCAGGCATAGTCAATGTAGGACAAGAATTCTGTGGCCTTCCATATGTTGTTAGACTTCAGCTGCCATCAGCCCCAGCCAGCATGGCCAATCGGGGATGGTGGGAATTGTAGTCCAACAGCATCTCCCTTATGTAGGAGAATCTACAGCAGAATACAGATGAATTCTTTCCCAAAGGCATAGCAGAACTGTGTCTTTACCAAATGACACCAGTGAGCGGGCCATTGAACAGTTTTCAAGAGCTCAGCAGTTTTCCATGTGAATACCAATCTAACTATAATGTCATTTGGATGAGGGCCTCATACTTTGGCAATGCTTGTATAGGAGAAAGGGAAGTATCATTGCTGTCTACAGAGAGCACCTCTATGAACCGGCATAATACTAGGAAGAGCAGAAAAGTGTGTGCATGTTTCTCTAATACAACATGCGATGGCCTATTCCAACAAATGTCAAAACTAGAATTGGCAAGTTTAGGAAAAAATACACATTTTGCATTTCTCTTGGCATAGAGAATACCCTGTGGGTAGGACACTTCCCATCTTGTAGAAAGACAGAGCAGTAAATTGTCCAGAAGAAAGTAGAATGAACAAGCAAACACACAATTTATCAGCAGTAGCAGCTTTGTAGGAGACGCTTAAAATGTAGGTATGTTCACTGCATTACTGCATAATATTTTGAGAACTAAACTGTAACCCACAGCCTATGGATCCTAACCATTCCAACAAGTGGTTGGTTGTGTGGCTCCTGCCCCAAAATCTTGCTTTTTAAAAAAAGTAAAAATGTACTTTATTGCCACATCAGTCTATCGCAGGATGCTTTACAGTGTAAACCTGTAAACGTACTCGGAAGGCTCCAATCTTTTTAAATTGTTTTAAATTTTTCAGTTGTGTTTTAAATTGTTTTTAAAATCTGTGCTTTAAATTGTATATTTGTTTTAATGTTTTTGGTTGCTGTAAACCGCCCAGAGAGCTTTGGCTATGGGGCGGTATACAAGTGCAATAAATAAATAAATAAATCTTATACTTACTTACCTGGGAGTAAGCCCCATTGAAATCAATGGGACTTATTTCCAAGTAGATATGCATAGGATTGTGCTGTTGGTCATTTTGAGAAATAGACAGGTCTAGAAACTAAAGCATGGGTGATAAACCCAGCTAGGGGTAGATGATTTCACTTCAACATTGAACCCAAGGTTCACCTCTCCCTTTTTTCTGAGAACTCCCAGTTTGCTGTCATTATGCAGCAAGACCATTTTGTGTGTGCTCTGTGGTGGAAAGCTGGGAGCCCCTGGTTGACTGGGGCTGCCGCCCATGACTCAGGCTGCATGTGGGCATTGCCACCCTGGGGTCCTACTGGGAGGAACTGCAGGATATAAATCTAATAGTAAATAAATAAATGTGACCTAGAGAGCCAATGTGTGTGGATAGAAGACACCCCCTCCCTCTGCTTTAGTTCTCTTGCTATGGATGTTCACTTAAGGGTGGCACTTATTTATTATTTCATTTATATCCCGCCCTTCCTCCCAGTAGGAGGCTAGGGCGGCAAACAGAAGCACCAAAAACACTCTAAAACATCATAAAAGCAGACTTTAAAATAGATTAAAACATCTTTTAAAACATTTTTTTAAAAGCTTTAAACACTTTTTTTAAAAAAGGTTTAAAACATCTCTTTTTTAAAAAAAAAAGGTTTAAAAACATATTAAAAAGCAATTCCAACACAGATGCAGACTGGGATAAAGTCTCAACTCAAAAGGCTTGTTGAAAGTGGAAGGTCTTCAGTAGGTGCCAAAAAGATAACAGAGATGGTGCCTGCCTAATATTTAAGGGGAGGGAATTCCAGAGAGTAGGTGCCACCACACTAAAGGTCTGCTTCCTATGTTGTGCAGAATGGACCTTCTATTAAGATGATATCTGCACCTGCAGACTGCAGTGATTGACTGGGTATATAAATAATAAGATGATATTTCAGGTATCCTGGTCCCAAGCTGTACAGGGCTTTGTACATCAAAAGCAGAACCTTGAACTTAGCCTGGTAGCTAATAGGCAGCCAGTGCAATTGTTTCAGCAGTGCGGTGACATGTTGGCCAGTGACCAGTCTCATCACCACTTTTTGCACCAGCTGCAGCTCCCGGACCAACCTTAAGGGCAGCCCAACATAGAGCACATTACAGTAATCCACGCTGGGGGTTACCAGTGCATGGACAACAATGGTCAGGCTATCCCTGTCCTGAAATGGCCGCACTTGTCTTACCAGCTGAAGCTGGTAAAAGGCACTCGGCCACTGAGGTCACCTGGGCCTCTAGCGACAAAGATGGATCCAGGAGCACCCCCAGACTACGGACCTGCTCTTTCAGAGGGAGTACAACCCCATCCAAAGCAGGCAACTGACCAATTATCTGAACTCGGGAGCCACCAACCCACAACATTTCCGTCTTGCTAGGATTCACTTCATTTCACGGCCGGGGCCCTAGGCAGCTGCCAGCCTCTCAGATGCCCCAGGTTGCTGCTTTAGGCCCTTCAGGAACAGCCAGCACTGCAATGAAGACATTAAGAACTTTGTGACTCTCACATAGTGGCCCCCAGTAGATGGATCCTTGTTCTCTGCCATGCCATCCCAACCCTGGATGTATATTGTAACCAAGAAAGTTGTAGTTTTGGTCAACACATAATGTTCTCTTCATTCTCAGTCATGCCCTGGTGACAGATTCTTTGCTCTGTACTGGATAAATATATTGACAAACTACACCTATATGCACACAAACACATATAGTTCCACATTTAGTAAAAATTGTGACCCAAATTGAGTAAGGTACTTCACTGTTTCAGTATGGGCTATGCATCAAATCAACACATTTATTGCATCAACATCATATTTTTGCCTTTTCTCCTGGCCAGCTCCGTTGAGCTTTGCGTATTTTGCCAGGCTCAAGCCCTTTAGGCTGTTTGACTAAAGAGGGATCATTTAAGCTCTGATTTCATTTAGTTTTCCATCTGCTGTATTTTATTAGAGAGGGGTCTCTGTGGGCACTGAGAATATAACACTAAGCCCTATGCTAACCTTAAACTTCCTGAGCTGGATTTAAATCATTTTAATACTTTTAATTTTCTCTTAATTATCTCACCACTCCACCTACTTAGCAAGTCAGCGTGTTTGGTCCCCAAGACACCTGAGGATATCATGCAGAGTGATGCTGATGCAACCTATCCTTCTCTGTACTCTCCATTACACTTTATATATACACACACAGAGACAGGGCTTGAAGTCCATGCAACAGCTATTTTAAAAGTCTTAAAGATGTATGCCCACCGGATTAGCTCTTTGAACATGACTTCTTGAGTTCCTTGTCATTTCTGCGATTGTCCCTGGTAATTAAAATCAATAGTGCTTTTCTAAAATTCTAGCTTTTGTTTTCTCCCCTCTTGGATTGTATATGTTTCCCAGATATCATTGGAAGCTCCCTAAATGTTTTCTAGCAAGTTGACTGTACTCGACCCTCATATCAGCAGTACATTGCATGAAACAGCTGATTTCCTTCAAAGGTCTGGCTGATTTCATCTCTCTCTTTTTCTGTTTATCTTTGGCAAGGAAGACCAAAAGCACCTTTGGTTCCTGTAAATCAGTCAGCAGAGTGGAGCATATGAATGGGAATCTTCCAGGTAGTTAATGATTGATTCAGTACCCAGGGATTGCAGGAAAGACAGTTTAAGTAGAAGTTCATTGTACAATAGTACCTGTGAAGCATTCCGCTGATGGGGTTGCTAAATACTGGTAAACAAGTTTTATAGGACAAATGTTGAATAAATACTGAAAGATCTGAAGATTCTTGGGGTCTACAAGTCAGGAAGAGGGGAAAAATTCAATTCAGTTTGCATTTAAAGGTAAACTTACATAAATCTCATTTTCCAAAGCAACTACATGAACTGAAACACAGTTATGCTTTGAAATTCACATTTCTCCAGATTTTGCAATGCAGATCTCCAGTCAAGCAATGTGTACAAAAATGCATATATTAGGGTAAAGTCTGCATAAAAATGCATCTATTAGTAAAAATATAACCCATTTTGTATGTTAGGGAAAACTGCGTTGCAAAAATATGTATATTAGGGGGAAGTGCATACAAAATATATACAGTGCCTTGCAAAAGTAATCAGACCCCTGACCAATGCTCTCATATTACTGAACTACAAATGGTACATTGTAATTTTGTTCTATATGGTATTTTATTTTGAAACATTGAAACTCAAAATCAATTATTGTAAGGTGACATTGGTATTATGTTGGGAAATGTTTGTAAAACACATAAAAAACTGAAATTCAAACCCCACACATTAATATTTGGTAGAGCCACCTTTCACTGCAATAACAGTTTAAAGTCTTTTGTGGTAGGTATGTACCAGATTTGCACACAGTGGCAGAGGGATTTTGGCCCATTCTTGGCAGATTTGCTCCAGGTCGTTCAGGTTGGTTGTGGACCGCAATTCAAAGAGCGCCACAGATTCTCAATGGGATTGAGATCAGGACTTTGACTGGGCCACTGTAGGACATTCACCTTTTTGCTCTTGAGCCACTCCAGTGTTGCTTTGGCCTTGCGCTTGTTTTTTTTTTTTTTTTTTCAATAATTTTTATTCAGATTTTCATAAAACATACAAGACAAAATCATAAAACATTCAAAGACAAAAAACAAAATCAAAAATAGTTAAACAAAAAGAAAAAAAGAAAAAAAAAAAACAAAAATAAAAAATAAAGAGTAAAATATTGACTTCCCATTTGTCAAAGATCAAATCAGTTATAAGTCTATAATATATAACAATCCTGTCTCTTAAGTCATATTATAAAATCACTTTCCTCCAGTAGTTATCTTACTTAATCATCAAATCTCATAAACATTACTTTATTCTTTCCACAAAAAGTCAAAGAGAGGTTTCAATTCTTTAAGAAATATATCTATCAATTTTTTTTTCCAGATAAGCATATCGATTAATCCATCTCATTACTATTTATGATAATCTTATTGTCATAACCATAGTCAAAATAAACATTTCAATTAATCCATCACATCAGAATCTGTTAGGTTCAATAATTTCAGTAGCCATTGTTCTATTATCTCTATTAGTTCCATTTTCCATCTTCCATCTTCAGTAGTCTTGTTAAGTCCAGTAATTTCAATATCCAATCTTCCATTATCAGTATTTCCCTGTATTTTGCTCCATCTATTCTTCCTTCAATTTTAACAAGATGCCCAGTCCCTGTAATGAGAAGTGTCTCCACAGTATGATGCTGCCACCACCATACTTCACTGTAGGGATGGTGTGTCTTGAGATATGGACAGTGTTAGGCTTGTGCCACACATAGCGCTTTGAGTTTTGTCCAAAAAGCTCTATCTTGGCTTCATCTGACCACAAAACCTTTTCCCCACATCACAGCTGGGACACTCTCATGCTTTCTAGCAAACTGCAGACATGCTTTCAGATGGTACTTTTTGAGTAATGGCTTCTTTCTTTCCACCTTCCCATACAGGTCAGTGTTATGCAGAGCTCTTGATATGGTTGACTGGTGCACCATTACTCCACTCCCAGCCACCAACCTCTGTAGCTCTTTCAAAGTAATGGTTGGCCTCTCTGTGGCTTCTCTCACAAGTCTCCTTCTTGTCTGAGCGCTGAGTTTTGAAGGATGACCTTTTCTTGTCAGTGCCTGGGTGGTGTGACACAGGTTCCACTTCCTGATTTTTGATCCAACTGTGCTCACTGGGATATCCAAACACTTGGATATTATTTTGTACCCTTTTCCTAATCTGTGCATGTCTATTGCATTATCTCTCACTTCTGTAGAATGCTCTTTGGTTTTCATTTTCCTTCAGATCCACAGCTTGACCAATGATCCGTCAACTGTGGGGTTTTTATCCTGACAACAGAGCTTGGAAAAGTTACTTTTCTGAACTACAACTCCCATCAGCCTCAGCCAGCACCGTGCTGGCTGGGGCTGATGGGAGTTGTAGTTCAAAAAAGTAACTTTTCCAAGCTCTGCCTGACAATGTAACATTAATTCATTGGCGATCACTCATGACTAAGTAAGATTGTCTTCCAGGGTAAGGTCTTTAACAGTGGGTCCATAAGTGACTGTGGAGGCCAATTCTGGATCCACACAACCTCCCACAGTGAGGACATAGGTTTCCAGATAGAAAATGGTCACAATCAGGATTTGTTTGACGTGTCTTCTGCTTAGTTTGTTTGTCCCGTTTGCCCTGTATTCATGCTTCTTCGAAGTCCATAGCACCTTTGATAATAGCTGACCTCCATTTGGGACGTTCATGGGCCAAATTCCCAATTCTCAATGCTCATGTTACTTTTTTTTTAGATTCGCTTTAAGAACATCTTTAAACCTCTTTTGCTGTCCACCGATATTCCGTTTTCCATCCTTAAGTTGGGAGTAAAGTAGCTGCTTTGGAAAACAGTGATCAGGCATTCAAACAACATGGCCAGTCCAGCGAAGTTGATGTTGAAGGATCATTGTTTCAACATTGGTAGTCGTTGCTTCTTCCAAAATGCTAACATAAGTCCATCTGTCTTCCTAAGTAATTTGCAGAATTTTCCGGCAGCTTTGGTGGAATCTTTCAAGAAGTTGGGAGTGGCGTTTATAAATGGTCCATGTTTCACAGGCATACAGTAAGGTCGGTAGTACAATGGCTTTGTAAGTAAGCGTTTTGGTCTCCCTGCAAATATCCCGATCCTCGAACACTCTAAGCTTCATTCAGGAGAATGCGGCACTCGCAGCTCAGACAATGTTGAATTTCAGCATCGATGTCAGCTTTTACAGAGAGATGGCTGCCAAGATAGGGGAAGTGATCAATGTTCTCCAGTGTCACACCATTCAGCTGGATTGATGGTGCTACAGGGGGACTAGTTCGCACCTGCTGATGAAGCACTTTATTTTTTTTAATATTAAGTAAGTGCCCAAGCTTTCCATATGCTTCTGCAAAGACATTTAGGATAGTTTGAAGATCTTTCTCTGAATGTGCAGAGACTACATTATCATTGGCATATTGAAGTTCTACGACAGAGGTTGATATTACCTTACATTTTGCTTTCAGCCTACTGAGTTTAAGAAGCTTTCCATCTGTTTGATATATGATTTCCACACCAGTAGGAAGTTTCCCCTCAATAAGGTATA
The DNA here is from genome assembly GCF_030035675.1 of Rhineura floridana. Taxonomy (NCBI): domain Eukaryota; kingdom Metazoa; phylum Chordata; class Lepidosauria; order Squamata; family Rhineuridae; genus Rhineura; species Rhineura floridana. Next base: position 25,032,226 of record NC_084495.1, on the reverse strand, counting down.
GAATCATAGCAATGAAGATAGCAAATAAGCAATGAGGATAGCAAATAAGGTAGGAGCAATGACACATCCCTGTTTTACGCCTGATCTGACTCTGAATGGATCGCTCTGAAAGCCATAGTTATCCAAAATTGTTGCTGTCATGTTGTCATGAAGGAGTCGCAAAATATTCACAAATTTATCAGGGCATCCAGTTTTCAGAAGGATGGTCCAGAGACCAGTTTGATTCACAGTTATCAAAGACCTTAATCAGATCAATAAACACCATATATAAAGGTCAGTTCTGCTCCCGGCATTTTTCTTGAAGCTGTCCTGCAGTGAAGAACATGTCCACTGTTCCCCTGGAAGGTGGAAACCATTTTGAGATTCGGGGAGGACATCCTCTGAGATCGGAAGGAGGCAATTTGCGAGGATCCTTGCAATTATTTTACCTGTGGTAGCAAGAACAGAGATACCTCGATATGTTGTGTAAATTCAGGCCCACCTTCTTTAAAGACTTCAGAAGGAACCCCATCAGGTCCACTAGCTTTGTTGTTCTTCATTTGATTGATGGCTTTACTGACTTCATCCAAATTAGGGGATACTGCAAGCTTGTCTCTAGTTTGTTGTTGTGGAATTTGCGAGAAGACCTCATCAGCCACGATAGAGTTATGATTAAGGAGGTTGTGATAATGCTTTTTCCAGTACAGTGCATTAGACTCTTTATCCTTAAGAAGTTTGGTACCATCCATTGAACGTAAGGGATTTGTACCGTAATTTGTTGGTCCATAGATGGCCTTTGTGGCATTAAAAAAGCCCTGTGCATCATGAGCATCTGCAAAGTGCTGGATTTCTTGAGCTTTCTTTATCCACCAGGCATTTTTAAGTTCTCTAGTTCTTCTTTGGACCTCAGCCTTTGCACTGGCATATATTTTTTTCTTAGCAGCACAGTTAATGTCTTTCTGCCATATCTGGAAGGTTTTCCTTTTCTTGTTGATGATATGTTCAGTTTCACTATCATTCTCATCAAACCAATCCTGATGTTTCTTAGGTTGGTATCCAATAGTTTGTTCACATGCTGCAATAATGGATGTCTTCAGAAGACCTCTTGGTTGCCAGGCCCCGCCTCCAAGAGGTCTTCTGTATCTTTAAAAGTTGTGCAGGAGGAAGGGAGAATTCCACCTTGTGGTTTTTCTCATTACAGTGTTGCAGGAACACCTGCACTTGGCTGAGTTTCTCTTCTCCTAAAGATACAGGATCAGTCTCAGGCCAGGAATCTGGGAACCCTACTATAGACTGTAGAGACCAATGGCCTGACTTTGTGTGGTCCTGGGGGATATGGGGTAAGGACGTCCAAGGCTGAAAGATAATAAGTTTCTTAAAGCTATCTAATGAATTCATGGCTCAGGTGAGATTTGAACTGCAAACCTGCCAGTTTACAACCTACAGAACTTCCTTTGGAATACATAAGTGCTGCTTTTTCTATGCATGGACATGCTTCAGAAAAGCTGAAGTTTTCTGCCTGGAGGATTGAGAAAATGCACATTCCATATTTTAAAAGGCCAAACCAGCATTTTAACCACATTTAGAAGCAGAGTCCACAGGGAAGGGCTCAACTGCCCTGTGTCATTCATTTTCCTTTAAGTACCGCCATCTATTTATAGATCAGTTCCATAGCAGAGCCCTTTTAAAAAAACACACACCTCAGCAAGCCATGCCATATTACCATGCACTTTCAGCTGAAGGCAGTTTAAACAGCCTGTGAAAGGCTCATTGGCTGGCAAAGACAATGTGCAAAGAACACACAGGTTCACCTTTGCATATTAATGAGCAGTGTGTAATAACATTTATAGCATTCACCACTCTGCACACAGTGAATACTGAGATTAGTCTCTGGCTGTATAACTGTCAAAGAAAACAAAAGGTACTCTCACCTCTAAAGCTGGGACTTTCTTGACACCATGAGCATCCTGCTTATACATAAGAACTTCGCACTCAACCAATGTCAGATCATTAGTGTGTCAAGATATAGAGATAAATCTATCCATAGGCACGACACTTATACACAAGATGGTTGTTTTGAAAGAGAATAACCATTCCACTCTGCCAAGTTCACATGTCTGCTGGGGTACCCTGAATCCATGCCATTCCCCTATCTGTCCCCAGCTGCCTAAACTATGCCAAGTGGGAAGTTTAAGAATTGGAACAAGCCTACAGAACCAGAATCCACAAGGGATGGTCATGATTCTTTGTGACAGGATAGACCAGTATTAAATGGTCTCTGTTGTGGTTAGTGTGTATGTGTGTATGTGACCCACCATTGTTCATAGTTATGGGACATTGTGAAAAATGTGCACCGATGAACAGCATAAATATATTTGATATATCTTTATAGTCTCCATATTATATTGCATAATGTGGGCAACTTCATAGTATAAACGTGGTACTTCATATATTGTCGGGACTCTATGCATGTTCTCCTCTTGGACATGATCCACGCATGTGATTAGATGTATGGAATGCATCTTCTGATTACCTTGGTAGTTATACATATAAGTCATGATATCCAGTGAATGTGCTAAATTGAATTCTCCATTGCATGAATGTTAATTCCAGCATATGCATAATGGAGATAGCAATCTAAAGCATTCATTTTATCACCATCATCATACAATTTGCCAGTTATCCAGGATTAGTTCACCAGTAGAAAATTATTTATTTATTTATTCATTCATTCATTCATTCAATTTGTATCCCACCCTACCTCCTAGCAGGAGCTCAGGGCAGCAAACAAAGCACTGAAACACTTTAAAACATCATAAAAACAGATCTTAAAATACATTAAAACAAAACAGCATTAAAACATTTTAAAAACAACTTTTAAAAGGGTTAAAACATTATTAAAACATATTAAACAATTCTGACACAGATGCAGACTGGGATAGGTCTCAACTTAAAAGGCTTGTTGAATTACTTAATTCAAACAGGAAACTTTTCCTAGATTTCAGATTTTGAATTGGCAAAGAACCCATTGAATGAGTCTACTTCTAGCATAATATTCAATTTATCTTCACTGACCAAAGTTATGGCAGAAGCAATTTGTACTAGGAAATTCAAATACAAAAATTTGGGAGGTTTGTTGCATGCTCGTTTAAAAGACAGAAAGAAATTGCCTTCTTCAGGCAAAATATCCTCTTTGACTAATTGAGGTTTATGGAGATACCAGAGTATTTTTCCCCCACTATCAACTTCTGTTTGAATTTTCGTTTGCAAATTGACATTGCAGTTCATCATTAGCAACTACAGCAGGCAACAATATTGATGGACTAAGTGGCTCCCCTTCCCCAAGAGCAGCATATAGATGAAACTGTTGCATTGGGCCAGGAGTAAACAGAGGGTATGGACTCTGAATTTTCCTTTTTTAAAAAAAGTCTCTAGTGTCATTGTAGAATGCAGACCAGAGTCTCTCTCTCTCTCTCTCTCTCACTCACTCACTCACTCACTCACACACACACACACTACACAGGGCTGGCACCAGGCTGCAGTGGGACCTTGGGCAGCAGATTGCAGGGGCTCTCTACAGTGGCCACCACCACTGGGGGCTTAAACAGGCTCTGCCATGTCAGCAGATTAGCTCACTGTGTGCCCATGCCTGCCATCACCCGAGATGGCATCAACATGCCCCCACTGCCATTTTGGGTGATGGCAAGCATGCATGCAAGCACACTGATGTGGCACTACAGGAAGTTGTGAGGCCAGCCTGGGAGGGTGGCTGCCACTCTGCAATCCACACCAGCATCAGATCACAGGGCGCATTTACAACCTGATGCTTTACAACAATCAGCTTTACAACCTGATGCTAGTGCAGATTGTGGAGCAGGAGCTGCAACCAACCAACAAACCCAGCACCAGGGACCACTCTCAGCACCAGGGGCCCTCAACCAGTGCCCAACCTTGCCACCTACTGGTGCCTGGCCTGCACCTACAAGGAACACCAAAAATGGCTTCAAAATGAACCAAGAAGAAAAGGAACTTTCTGTTTCATTTTGAATCCATATTTATTGTTCACTAGTAAGAAAACAATTGTTGCCTACTATCTAGGCATTTCATATGTATAAAGTCAAACATTAGTATGCCCATGTTGTGGGGGAAGGGAATTGTAATGGAGAGATTATGGATTATGTCAGCCCTGTAAACATAAGCGTATTAACTGTATTGCAAGGGGTGGAATGCTTAGATAATATGAAAATAGTTTACTGAGGACAATAGTTAGGAGTTTTTAACTACTTTAGAAGGCCATTTATAATTGTTTTTAGAAGTTTTATTTGTATTGTTTTAATCTTGATATGTTTGCTGCTATGGGCTCCTTTGGAGGAAGGTGCACCCTACAGTGTCGTCTAGTGTTCTTATCCAGTCTTTGAGTCTTGTAATTTTTAGGAGAATGCATGCAGGAAACAAGGATATTAAATTATTTTATATCTCTAGGATATAGTATTACCAGCCTGAAATCAATAGATGAAAGACCAGCCATAATATTCCTGGTTTACAACTTGTGAAACTTTAGTTCTTTGCATGGTTTAGGGTTGTCATTGGGGGAGAGCAGGGCTCTTGTGCCTTTAGCAGCTGTGTGGCAGGCTGAAATTCAACAAGTTATTCTGCCATGCATAACATACATTGTCTAACATAACATACGTAACATTGTCTAACATACATCCAGTCTCCTGGATCAGGCTAATGGCCCAACTAGTCCAACATCTGTTCGCACAGTGGCTAGCCAGATGCCTGTGGAAAGCCTGCAAGCAGGTCCTGAGTGCAAAGAGCATTCTTCTTTATCTTTATTTATTTCTATCCCGCCTTTCGGCCAAAAGGCCCTCAAGGCGGGTTACAAATAAAACACAAATATAAAAATACATCATTAAAATATATCAATACATCAAAATACATCAATAAAACAATACAATTTACAATTTACAGTAGCCAATACATAAATAAATAAATTTGGGTGAGAAGAAGGATGGGCACAGGAGAAGTCCAAAGAAATGGGTCTTGAGGGAAAGACCTGGAGGAGAGATCCTTTCTCCATGGCGACTGAGATGATGGATTAGTGACACCATGCTACTCAGAGTGGATGTTAGTCCAGCCACCACCGACTGCCCCAACCCAGATTATGAAATGGCACCAGTCTCTTCGCTCCGGGCTCGCTCGTCATCAGCGGCGGCGGCTGCGTCTTCCCCAGCTCATTCTCCCCTCCTGTGGTTTCCAGAAACTGGTATTTGGAAGCATACTGCCTCTGACTATGGAGGCAGAGCAGAGCCATCCTTGGTAGTAGCCATTGACAGTCTTATCTGCCATGAAACCTTACCTTTTCTAGTATGGAAGTATAATCATGGTCAAAGTTTCACCTGCTGACATTCTGTTTGTCAGACACTTTATTATTTCTGGGTCAATCTGATTGATTGTTTTTTTTTTGTGGATCTGTTGCCCTAGAAAAAATATTTTTTAGTCCTGCTTTATACTTCCAAAGCAAACAAGTCCAAATAAAGGTAAGGCCTGGTCAGTCTTCCCTGTTATGGTGAGATGTATTGTATTTTTATTGAAATAGTGATTGTTTCTAATTTGATCTATAAATATAAACTATGACTATGCAAATTGTATGCAATTTTGTGTTGTATTTCGCTGGTGGAGCGGAGGGCCCAATTCACATACAATGTACTGGGCCCAGACAATCTTGTTGGCTGGCACCCCTTACCACAGACACTTTCCTTGTAGATCACGAATGGAATACTCGGAATCAGAGGTAAGCAATTTATTCCAAATGTTGTTGGATTCCACCTCCCATCAGCCCCCACCAGCATAGCCAATGGTCAAAGATGATAGGAGTTGTAGTCCAACAATATTTGGAGGGCACCATGTTGCTTGCCCCCTGCTATAGATGTACCTTTCTACTCTGCTGAAGATTTAGCTAAACTCCCTCTGTCTTACTAATAACACTCTCTAACTCAATTTCTCTAGCCTGTTGATAATTCTCAAAGAATAAATTGAGAAGGTCTGTGATATTACCTGGGGGAAATGAGTTTGTCCATGGGGGAATAAGGAGGAAAGGCTTTCTTGATAAAATAGCACTCTCCAAGTTGATGTTTCATTCCCCATAATTCTTAATCATTTTTACTGGACATTAGTTTATTTGGATCCATCACTAGCTCACTAGACCATGTTAAATAGCTGCTGTTTGGCTTATTGAATCTTTTTGAAAACAATTGTGAGAATTAATAATCCGCTGGTGTTTTGAAGCTTAGATAGTGGGTTTCCTTGGGACCATTTTTTGGGGGGGGGCTATCCAAAATATATGGGACAAATGTGTGTGTGATTTTTGCACCATTAAGATTGTTTTCCTCTTTGTCAGCAGTATCACCAAAACTGCAGTTGGACAGCTAAATTCTAAATTTTCAGCATGAAAATGGCCCACATTGAAATGCCAAGCTCATTGTATCTGTCATTAGTGGTAAATGGGGTAATTTGATTGTAACAGTTAATTTAATACTTGTTAGCAATTTATTCAGTGCAGTTAAGGATGCACAGAATTAATTCTATAAAGCATTCATATTTGGTAGGATCGGTTATAATGCACATTCAGTTCTGAATGTTATTTGCATGGTAATATAATACTTCTGGCATAAATGTATGGTATCAGTTATCAGCATGTTGTAGCAGTATAATCAGTACAGAAACTGAAATAGTTTGGATGGAGGGGAAGAGGGACCTCTGTGAACCAGACAGGGCATTAGTACAGCTATTGAAGGTGGTTAGGAAAATATTGTTCCCATATTCATCTCTCTCACATACTCAAAAGTGACAGGCATGACCCAGGTGAGTAGAGTAGAGCAATTAATTTTACAGAACTCATTCCTGAAGAGTTAAGTGCAACTGGAAAGCTGACAACCCAGCTTTATCCTAATAGATGGTTCAATATGTGCCCCTTTTAAACTGCTTTGCATCTTACCAAGGATGGAAGCCATGTTGTAGCAAGAGCAATAAGAGACTGTAAGTGGTCAAACTGGGTGGAGTATCCTGTAACCCTATTAACTTCAGCTATGCATTTGTGCTCCGCCTTTTATGCAGAGGGTTTATTCAGCTAACTTTTGCTCAGAGTTGACCCACTGAAATTAATGACCATGACTCTCCCCTCCTGCAGTTTCCAGCTCCTGGTATTCTGATTCACACTGCCTCTGACAGTGGAGGTGGAATAGCTATCAGGGTCAGTAGCTGCTGCTGTATGAAGAGGCACTTCTTCTAAGTGCGTTTTTATTACACGAAGGGAGCACTTGCCCAAGACTGTTCCATAAATATTAAAGAGGCATATCACTTTAAACATAACTGTGGAAAGCAGACCAAATAAATTGTAATACAGAGATATATGGCCAAACACAATTTATATTCTTACTACTTAACATACCATCGTGCTAGAATGCAAGCAAAATTCTTTACGCAAGGTATGGGAAGAAACAGATTTTTGCCTTAACGTTTGGAAGCCAAGCCGTCGACTGTCGCTATTCCCCAACAACACAATTCAACAACTGTTGTATTGCACTGCAATACTTTAGATCTTTTATTTTTTTCCCATTTGAGACAGCTTCTATTATAATCCTGGTTAGTTGCCTGCCGGATGCAAAAAGAAGAGGTTAATGGTCCATGTAAAAGAAGACAGGGGTTAGGTGGGAAGTGCTAACATTATTTTTTTAACGTTTAAAAGTAAATCCAAACAGGGCTCAAATCCAGGCATGCTTTCCTTGTTGGTGCTGTTTTTTTCTGTGTTTGTTTAAAGGCAGCCTGCCTGCCTATATTGTTCAGAGGATCTCGAGAGAATAGATGCTTTATGTGGTTGCCAAGTAGCATCTCTTTGATTAAACACATCAATTAATTCTGCTGTAATCTAAGGAAATGGGATCCCTTTGGCTTTAACCTTGCTTAATGTGGTATGTCTGTTTTAGATATGAATGTGTTTTGTGTGATGGGGAGGGGAAGATGCTGTTTTGCATGTGTAATATTCAAATGATACATTTTCAGTAAAAGATAGGGCTGGGATCAACCACTGTGGACTTGCTAAAAATTCATCATCACCTCCTGGAGATAACCCTGTTTTATCCAGTTGAGGAGTTGGGTATCAGGATGTGTAGGAACCTAGAAAGTTGCCTTATACCATGTCAGAGCTTTGATTGATCTAGCTTAGTTGTTGCCTACGTTGACCGGACAGGGCTCTCCAGGCCTTCAGACAGGAGTCTTTCCTGGCCATACCAAGAGGTGCAGAACCTGGCACTATTTGCATGCAAAGCATGTGCTCTACCACTATGAACTATGTTTGCTGTGGTCTGGTTTAGGACACAGTAGGCATGGATGCATCTGTATATTTCTGTTCCATGTTGTGTGTGTGTGCAAAATTCAGAGAAGTGCAAAATCTTGCGGACAGCTAAGTTCCAGCTCCAGACATTAGTTCTAGAGATGTGGATCGGGCCATTTGTCAGAGCTTGGAAAAGTTACTTTTTTGAACTACAACTCCCATCAGCCCAATCCAGTGGCCATGCTGGCTGGGCTGATGGGAGTTGCAGTTCAAAAAAGTAACTTTTCCAAGCTCTGCATTTTGTACTTAAATTTACAAACAGGAGCAATCTTAGAGGATGGCCTAAGAGGCGTGAACCCTGGGACTCTGGGCTCCAGATCCCCATCCCCTTATCCCTATTATTCATGCACACAACCCCCCCGCACACACACACTGTGCTAACAGAACAGCTTTTCTTTTGAAAGTTGGTCTAAGTCTGCATCTCTACATGTAAATTAGCACATGCAAGTTGCATGCAAATTGGTGTCATTAGTCTGTGCCCTTCAAATCTTTTGTAAAGACCTAGCATCACCCCTGTTTACAAAGATTGTAGAATGCAAGCCCTTTGGTGCATAAAGCTCAGTGTCTGCACAGACTACTAGCAGCTCTCTAGTGTTTGAGACAGAAGTCTCTCTCAGTCCTACGTGAGGAAGCTAGGGATTGAACCTGGGACCTCTGCCACTCAGGTATGGCCTTTCCCTTAAACCTGGCCTCTATGCATCCTATGCATTTGGCTTAGTGGGTCACAATATTAGAAGATAATTCATGAGCCTGAGTCATGTGCAGCGGCAGTGCTGAAGTGGCATGGACCCAGGTGGCCATGTGCAACTTGGGAGGCTTTCTTCCTAAATGTCCAACTACATGGAAGCCTGGTTTACATCACCCTTCAAAGAAACCAAGCAAACCTCTTTACAACTGGATGCTCAAGTGCAATAGCCAGTTCATATTAGGAAGGTGGAGAGAAGCTCTTGTGCTTCTCCTCCATTCTGTTGTTTTATTGCCAGCTCTATCTGAATATCTAAACTAAGGCTATGTTTCTCTATGAAATCCTGGACTCAGTCAATAAATTTGCGTGTCCATGTATCCTGAAATAAAAGAGACACTCTCACCTAATCAAGGCTTCTTGGATACCTTTCAGCATGCCTTGAATACATAATAAGTTCCCATTCCACGTTCCTCTTCCATCTGAGTCATGGACACCACATGCATGGCACTGCCTAAATTAGGAGTGGGGAACCTTTGGCCCTCCAAATGTTGCTGAACTACAATGCCTATCAGCCCCAGCAATGGCCAATGACCAGGGCTGATGGGAGTTGTGGTTCAGCATTATATGGAGGCCCAAAGGCTGCCCACACCTAAATGATTAAAACAACTATACAATACATTACTGATACAGTGTGATGCCCAGACCACAGGAGTACAGTTTTTGAGATGCATAAAGATTTGGTTTTATTAGTGCTCAAGGTGGTGTGTGTATATGTCAAGAAATTGCATTTGGAAATTATGAAATGAGAGAGAAAAATTGTGAAATTATCATTGGTGGGTGCCAGATTTTGTTGCCCTTACCTTGCTTTCAAGATGTCCAAGAGTGTTTGTGAGTGCTCTTCCTTTCACTCTATGGGTTATCTTTCTGGTGGTCTTCTTTCTGCAGCCTTTCTGGGTGACTGTGTTTCCTGAAAACCTCATTATGTCCTTGGTTGAGCTTTCCTGCAAGCATGGGGATGTGGGGAGGTTGTCTACTGTATGTCTGACAGCTGTTTTCTTTAAAAAAAGTAATCTTTTTAGTTCAGTGTGGGAGACCTTTTATTAAAATAAAAGGAAGAACTTTCTTTAAAAACAAAACCAGTGACTGTGCCAATTCCAGGTACTCAGTAGTCAGCCTCCCCAGCTTCCCATGCATCATTTCAAACTCAGGCCAGACATCATGATGTATCTCCTCCTGCAGGGCTCCCCCCCCCAAATCAGGGAGCATGAGCAGCCAGGGAGGCTGCAGAAAGGAAAACACATATACCACCCTCGGCCACCTTGAAACAATACAGTAACTTGTTGTCACCCACTGAAATTATAAATGCATTCTAAATGAATTCTAAAGTACCTTTTGAGAAAGAGGTACAAAACCCTGAAACTTCATTTTGCAGGGGAAGAAAACATTCACGGAATTGGAGGACATGTTTCATAACAAGACTAATTGTCATGATATCCTAGCAGTTCAGCACAATTCAATGAGGGGAGATAATAATAAGCTTTTTAAAAAAGTAGTGAGGACAAAACAAGTGTGAAAGTGTGTGATACTTAAGAGTTCAGAATGCAGGTGTGCTTAAGATAAATTATGCAAAGTTCCCTCTTAATTGTCTGCCTCTTTTAAAAATAATAATAATTGGGAGATACAGCAAACAGAATATGAATTTGCAGCAAAGTGATTGATTCTAATTATCCGTTTAGCCACATCTAAGTTAGCTGGTGTAGCATAATGTCTACAGAAATTGAGCTGTACACTAGAATTCCCCTGTTAATTCTCCTGTTGCTTATGCAACAGCCTCTCTTCCTCTCCTCCCACCCACCCCCATCATCAAGTTGGAAATAATCTTTTTCTGCAACAGGAATGAGGAATCCACAAATCCCATAATCCCTGACGACTGGATAACCTGGATGGGCTGATGGAAGAAGGCGGCTAAAAATATGGAGGGGCAAAGGTTCCCCATCCTTGTGCTACATGGATGCTGTAAGACAGGGGTAGCCAATTCATTGCCCTTCTAACACAGTGCTCCTTCTATTGTCAGATGCAGTATGCCTCTGTGTACCCATTACTGGGAATCACATGTGGGGAGAGTTCTGTTGCACTTGCATCCTGATTGTGGACTTCCCATAGACATCTTGTTGGCCACTATAAGAACAGGATGCTGCATCTTTAGTCTGATCCAGCAGGGCTCTCCTTATACCTTTAATCCATGCCAGCAGCCACCGTGACCAAAACCCAGGGATTATGGGAGTTGTAGTCCAACAACATCTAAAGGATGCCATGTTGGCTATGCATATTGAAAGATTATTGTGATAATGATATGGAGGATCTACTGTATTTTTTTAAGGGTCCCTTTCCCTCAAAAAATCTAGTTTGATTGGCTTCCTTGAGTAAACTATTTTGTTCTGGCCATTCACCTGCTTTCCCATAGTTGTATGATACGCTGTGGGTTTGCATGAGTAGAACACCATTCATCCATTACCTAAGAGAGATGATTGCTGTTTGCTTATGGCTCCATATCATGCTTCTCAGGTAACATATGAAGCAGGGAAATTGCACAGGAGTGAAGGATTATATGGAGCAGATCATGCATACTTTGAGTAGCTTGATATTTCTGGCATCCCACCAACACTAATGGATTTTCAACTTCACACATTGGTTATGTTGGAAGTGGGGCAAGAGCAACTCCTGTTTTGTTCTTTTGTTTAAGTTCCAGAGGGAAGATAGGCTAGGGTCCTCCAGATGGATAGGCTTTGTTTACCTTTTACCTGTGATGCTCTGTTCTGACTTCCTTCTGTCACTAGACTGTGATGCCTTTAGGGAAGTTTACCTGCCCCTCCTCCTTCTGCCCTTTCCATTCCTTTTGTCCTCCAGCTGACCAGGACAGAGGAGACTCCCTTTGTCTCTCTCTCTCCGAGCATGGGGGTGACTCCTACACCTGGGAGTTATGCCTCCAACTTAGCTAGTTAGTTAGAACTAGGTATGCCTTTTCTATCTACTATGTGTTTCTCTAAATAAAGTAGCTTTTCTTATTTTACCAAGTCTCCACTCTCAGTGATGCTGATGCAGGGTAAAAGCCTGCTTTCTTAGGCAAATGCACGCACACGCTGGCACACTTGCATTTCAACATCTGCTGTTAATCGCTGCTGCTGTGGTGCTGCTTTTAAATGAAATTAAACAACACAACTACACACAGCGCAACACGTTATGACCATTAGGAACCAACAATCACACACCACAAGTAATATATTATGGATCTAACTCTAAAGGTGGCCAATGGTGGGTTGCCCTAAATTGCAAGAAGGTGTTTGATGATATGACCTCTGCCTCCTACTAATTTTCTTGTTAGCTGGACCTCTAACTGAGAAAATGTCTTGTCCTCTGAATATGTTGCCCTGGAACACATCCTGGTAGTTTCCAACTGTATTTTGCTAATCATGCCCCTCCAAAAAAAGTTCTTTTGTTTTGAAATTGAACTGAGTTTTTTTTTAATAAAATAAAAAAAGAAATATGACATGAATCCAAATCTCCCTGCAAATGGGGGATGGGCCTTGCCAATTCTCTTTTTTGTACCGAGTACACAGTTAAAGCAAACAGGCATAACCACATCTGGACTGAAAAAGGGTTGGCCTTTTGAATGCTAAAAAGAATGGAATTTGGCTGAACAAAAGAGCCTTTTCTTTACTTGATGGATCTCACAGGGATTGACAAAGTAATGAGTTAAATACTGGTAGCGACAGTGACTTGGCAGGCAATTGGTATAGACATTGTGCGCGGAACAATAGTTCACTCATTGCCTTGGACGTTAATTACATAAACTATTCTGTTTTTTAAAAAAAGAAAAAAAGGAGGGGGAATGTTGGCTGGTAGAGATGATGATTTGTATTTGAACCCAAATAGATGCAGAAAATTAAGTTCTGCCAACTCAGAAGGAAGAGGGGAAAAAAAACAGATATGGAAGCTTGTGCAATAAACAGCAGCCAAATGGAAAGAGTTTTCGGTCTGAATAAGTCCACATGCTCCAAACCCAGCTCACCAATGTATCAGCAAGCCTATTGTAGCTGACAACAATTTCTTAGCTTCCTCTTTTCTAAGATTCTTGCTCCATCATTCCCTGCATGGTACTCCTAGCCTTGTGGCTTTTGCCCAAACTCTATTTGAGAAGCCAGTCCCAGTCCCAAAGCAAAGCCAGTCTTAATTGCTATGTTGTATTTCCTTTGTTTAATCTGCCATATGTACTGGGTAGCCGATTGCATCTTTCCCTTGAGTGGCCCCTGCTAGGAACTGTTGTGTATATTCTTTCCCCTTGAGTTATCTATTTAAATACAAATAAGGTCAGTTTACCCTAGCTGAGGTGTGGGCATCCCATTCAAGTCCATGATGTCATTGTTTGTTCAATACTAATTGGTCCTGGACCTTGGAAAAATGGAAACATAATAGCAGCATAGAAAAGTGCCTTTTACTGACCCAACCCTTTGGTCCATCTGCAGCTGCATTCAGGCAGCAGTTTATTCCATTTTCATGACATTTCCTTGCCTGATAATGTCCACATTTTATTTGAAGCCCCTTTTGGAAATCTGACAGAATATAGTGGAAGTTTAGCACTCATTTCAATGTTAATTGCTTCCTGAAAAAAGAAAATCCATTTTCAACCCCAGTAACCCCAAAAAATCATGTGAGTAAAGTGAAGAAATTTGGGGACAGTATACCAGTGTACACTTCTTTCCTGCCCTTTTCATGGGGGAACAGAAATGTGCATGTGCATAAAGGATGGGGGAGTAGTGACATGTCCAATGATGTTTATTATTGTGTCACACCACATCCCCTGATGTGATTGAAATTTAGCATGGCATTGTGGTATATCAGTCAAAAAGTCACAGTTCCATAATGCAACAGGTGCTGCAGTCTGGAAGGAACATTAGCAATCGGGACAGAAGCGCTACCATTATAATCAGTAAAACAAATGAAATAAACTACCCAGAGAGCTTTGGCTATGCGGTGGTATATAAATACAATAAATAAATAAACCCCATGTCTGAATGCAGCCTAGCTGCGTATTGTCTGCATGGACTGGCAGTGGCTGTCCAGGGTTTCAAGTAGGGTTCTCTCCCAGACCTACCTGGTGATGCCAGGAATTGAACCTGAGACATTCTGCATGCAAAGCAGATGCTCTGCCACTGAGCTGTGGTCCTTCCCCAACCTTCTTGCCAAACTGTATACATTTTAAAAGAGGCAAGACTTTGTAAGAGATGCATGGCATGCCTTGCACTAGCCTATTAGGGACAGCATAAAAGTCAGTGTCATCACAAACTCTTTGAAATGATCTGAACTGAAGTTGTATGTTTTTGAGCCAAGCTTGGTAGCTTCTCTCAGACCAAACCATGTGATTTCTGGGACATTTGTTCCTGACATTACTGAGTAATTGAAATCACTGCCCTTCAACCTTGGGTCCTCAGCTGTTGTTCGACTGCAGCTCCCATCATCCCCTGACAGCATGGTCAATGGGCAGGGAAAGTGGGAGTTTTAGTCCATCAACATCTGGGGACCCAAGGTTGAAGAACACTGCTTGAAAGCATTGAGCATTGTAATTGCAATTAGAAGTGCAGGGAAGAATTTCAAGAAATGCTAAAATAAAATAAAATTTTAAAAAGCAGTTTAAGAAAGGGAAAGATGTCCTGTGGGTTCTTCTTTGCCTCAGCTAATATCATTTCCTTTCCACTCTACTTTGTGCTGCCCTTGGGCCTAGTCCAGAAGCTCCAGCTGGGGTAGAATAGCTTCAGCTCAGCCCAGAGAGGTGGTTTGCCATCTCTGCTCTGAAGGTGATTTGGAGGGAGTTTGGGGCTGGAGATGGTGACCTATTGGTATGCTTAGGATCCCTCAGCTGTTAAGTCTTTATTTATTTTATTTATTTATTTGTTTCATTTATAAACCGCCCATAGCGAATGGCTCTCTGGGCGGTGTACAAAAGGTTAAAATACAAAATCACAATAAAATCATCCTACAAACAATGAACACAAGCAGGAACAAAAGAAAAGAAAAAAAAGTCTTCTTGGTATAGGATGTCTGTTATGGTTGGTATATCACTATTGTCACCTAAGTGTGTCTGCTCCTCCTAGGACCTATGGCATACTCTAGATTATACATCATAGGAAGACCATGGATGTAAATGAAGAGCTCCACAAAAAACATACCTCCCCCAAAACCACCATATGAGTCCAGCACTTTGGACTCATCTGCAAGGATTTTGAGTGTGTGCTTAATGTTTTCCTCACACTGATTATCCTCACAGGATTGTTTTTATTGAATTCTGGTTTATTTTACTGCCTGTACATTCTCTAATTGCCACACTAATTTTACCCCCCCCCCCAATTAAATAGGTAAATACAAAGTCCATTTATGTTCATGGGCTTTCTTCCCTTGCTCTAGGCTCATTGCAGTCTCGGATCAACTTCCCTTATCTTTGAATTACAATAAGCAAATCAAAGAGAGAACAACAATGCTGTTTTCTTTACATTTGTGGACAAATTGAAGGTATCATAAAATGTGCATTGTGACTTGTTACCTCAATTTATTCTACAAATACTGTTTCATTGTTGGAAAGGAAATGCTCAACTGACTTTTTGACAACCTGTTTAGAAGACACAGTGGTCCCATAGCTGTGACTCCCTTTCAAAACAGCTTGACATCTCAAAGCAGTCTATATGGTCTTCCCCCCCCTTTGAGGCTTTCATGTTGATTCATTTGGGATAAAAAAAAATGGGGGGGAGAAAGAACTGAATGATTAAAGAGAACAGAGAGGTGCTCGGTTCGGTGCTTACCCTGAAGTGTGAGCCCCTTGAATATATGGGGACTTATTCATTCAACCGTTATAGCTAATGGTAAGGAGGAAAACTTAGATTAACGGACTTCATAGCATGCAAGGGCCTGAGGCTATCCCCTGGGGTCTGAGATAGCAAAGACAAGGAGCTCTACTGTGGAAGGAAAGAGGAGGGCTTGCATGCCTAAGTTGGGAATGTAGATCATGTATTTGCTTTTCCCTTGAATAAGAATAATGCATTTAATCAGACTTTCATTGTGACAAATTGGCTGTGATGAGGCAGTGGAATATCCCAGGAGAGTGATGCTAATCCCACTTGTAGTTTTAAAGGCACTGATGTACAGGCACAAGATAGATCACCAAGTTTATTGGGAGCAAGGGAGGCAGGCATTCCTCCAGTAGGAGACAACAGTTATTTTATATGGCTTGCAAAGATAATCAAGAGTGTTTCCCCCCCTACCAAAAATAAATAAAATTAGGGAAACTGAAAGAAAGAAAGAAGAAAGAAAGAAAGAAAGAAAGAAAGAAAGAAAGATTACTGATCTTCTCATCAGGTTTAACTCACATGAATGGGGAAAACTGAGAGGTGAGTGGCAAACATAACTGATTGTAATGTTTTTTTCTGTTTTATGTAGTTATCCCCCTTCCCCTTCTGTGATTAATCTGTTTAATTATCTGCATTCTGAATTGAGTATCGTACTATATAATCTATCAATTGCTTTGGTATTTCATTAGCCAATTTTTTCCTCCCTGGCTTTTAAAATTCATGTTGATTTATTGCATTTTGTTAAAGGCAGAACTTGATCTGTGGAATTTCATCTTCAAGAGCGCAGGTAATCAACAAGACATTCTCTCGCACAGTGATTGCCCTTTAGTGTCCGTTGCTTCATGGGAAATAGATGTCAAGACCCACCATTCCATCTTGCTGCACCTACTCTGCCAAGTCCTATGTGTGCCTTGGACAAAAAGCACCGTTTGGCCACATCATGGCTACATGTACAGCAATCTAGCCCTTAAGACAACAAATAGAGAACATATATTGTAGTTGAATACAACCCATAGTGTTGTAGCTCTAAGTCCTACTCAGAGTAGACTCACTGAAAATTAATGAACCTAATACCTTCCGCCCCCCTCTGGTGTTTATCCCTAGAAAACAAATGCGTTTAGGTGCATAGCTCTCCTGGTATGCTAAAACCAATAGCTTGGATCCAGTCTTAGTCATGCTCAAAGAAGACCCGTTGACTTCAAAGGGACCCTTACACCCCATTGATTTAAATGGATCTACTCTGAGCATGACTAATACTACAATCCTAATCCCATTTACCTGGAGTAAGCTCCATTGACTTCAGTAGGACCTATTTCTGAGTAGGCATGATTAGGTTTGCAGCGAAATCTGGATCCAACCCAACATGTTAACAGTTTCTGAAGGTTTCCCCCTCAAATTCTAAATAGTTTAAGGACAATGTATGCTGTTTTGTCATGTTTCTATCATACTTACAAGTACTTTTCAGTAAAAATATTTTCCAAATAAAGCTTTGAATATAGCATTAACCAATTCCAGATTCACGTGACTGCTAAGCTTACTTAGAAGTCTATGATGTGGTATCTAGTTGAAAGCTTTTTGAAAGTCCAAGTATTTTGTTTGTTTATATATTTATTTATTACACTTTGTCAACTGGATCACCTCTCTCTATATGCTTGTTGGCTCTTTCAAAGAACACCAATAAGTTGGTGAGACAAGACTTACCCTTGCAGAAACCATGCTGGCTCTGCTTCAGCAAGACTTTTTCTTCTATATACTTGGTTATTTTATGTTTACAATACTTTCTACCAGTTTTCCTGGGACAGTAGTTAAGCTAACCGGCACATAATTTCCAGGTTCCAGCTTGTTTCAAATTGATCCACGGTGCCTAGCAAATCCATACCTCTCCTCCTGACACTATCATCCCATCCATGGGTTTAGGCTACAGAACTGTGCCTGTCTAGCTGGCCCTGCACATGGGACTGGTACCATTTCCGAGAAAGCTACCTTGGAGGTCCTGGCTTTCAGAATCCTACCTAGCAACCTTATGACTGCATTTCCTCATGTCACTGGTGCCCATGTGAACCATGCCCACTTCTCCCCAGCACTATTTACCAAGCAGTCTAGACAATGGGCAGTTTCCACAACTTTTGTGCCAACCAGGGAAATCACCCTGTGGTCTGCATATCCAACCTCCTACAGAGATATAACAGTTTTATTACAGCAAATTACATTTTTAAATTAATAACAATAATAATTTAGTGGTGGAAAAAGTGAAGCCCTAAGTAAACATTTGGTACCAGTCACTGCATTTGGTGTTCAGTGCCAATTAGATTCATATCCATTTTTAAGAAGTAATTTGATAATTAACTGTAGATGTATTGTTTACCCCAGCCACCTTCTCAGATATATTCTCCCATTCCAGTGAGTTTATCATTTTATTAAAGCCATCTTGATGGATATTCCACAACATGCAAACTATGTGTTTAATGAGGTTTGATTACTACTTTGCTACTTAAATGACTGAGCTTAGGCAGAATTTTTCATGCTCTAATGTGTATCTTAATATCAATCTTTTCACGGATGCATGCACTTTCAGTACACTCTTATAAGCTTAATTTTATTTTTAGGAGGAAGGGGGAGAATTAGAGTTAAAATGCCCTTTGTTAGCTATCTCTCTTGTTTGGCAAAAATATATATATTAAAAATTCCACAATGATAGTAAATAAAAGGAACAGAGTGAGTGAAAGAACATAAGACATGTTCTGAAGTAAGGATTTATTTACACAACATATGCACAAGGGATCTTTTAATCTTGGTAATCTTTGGTATTTTTAGATAGGTAGTATATATTCAAACTTGCCATTTAAGAATTATATGCACTTTATTCCTGATTTTCATTTTTTTTGTAGATAAAATACCTTACAGCAACCCATCTTACAGCTCACCTATAAAACTAACAGATTCTTGAAATGTATCAGAACAATAATAATTGTGGAGCTGTTTTATTTAAGAATGAAAAAAAATGTGCTGGATCAAACCAATGGCCGATCTGGTTCCAAAGTGCAGGTGTTGCTACACTAAAATAACATTTACTTATAAGTGAAATGAGTATTATGCAGCACCTGTAGGTGCCTGTTCTGCAGATTGAAGTGCTTGAGTGGACATGTGGAGTAAGCCAAGTGAACTGGTCCCAAGCTGTTAAGGACTTTATATACCAGTAGTAGGGTTGCCAGGTCAGAAGTATCCCAAACCCTGAGATTTCAGGGGTGGGCCATAGTGATGTCATGGAGATGTGCCCTAGTGATGTCACAGGGGGTGGGTCCTAGTGATGTCATTAAGCATTATACATTAAGCATCAACCACAGTTGCTTGGAGCATACTCCTCAAACAAACAAAAATCTCTGATTGGAAATTAAGATAGAAATCTTAGTTAAATGAGGGTGTTTCCAGGTCCATCTGAAGTGAGGGGATCATTCCTTCTCACCTGCTTAGAGAGGATGGGCAAGGAACTTCTTTACAGACTTGACCACTGCAGAGAGTGGTTTGAGAAATGAGTAAGAGTTAAGAAGATTCTCTACTCTTTCCTGCCTACTCGGTGGGCTGCTATAAACTCACTTTCACCCCCAACCCAATTCTAGTGAGTAATAACTGACAGAGGGAAAACACACATAGTTTGCTATCCCTTCACGGGCCTCGACTGGAAACAACAGCAGTTGAAGCCATACTTCCCAGTATGTGAAGTCTGTTTTACCACTATTGGGCAAGAAACAAGCCATCATGCAAATAACAAGGTGCGCCATCAGTGGGCTTAAGGGGGGGGGTGACCTGACCACATGGAACCACTGTTGTTGCTTCTATGGATGTAAGGGTGTAAGGTCAGTGGTAAATGAAATGCAAATAGAAAAAGAAAAGACAGTGATGATTTCCTAAATGCAATACCATACCAACCAGAACAAGATTCCTATGAATAAAACAGAAAACTCAGCATCCCATAACCACTCATGGTTTCTAACCAAAACTAAAAAAATCCTGACAGCCGGGCAGCCAAGGTCACAGAAATACCCATACAGCACAACTTGACCCCAGAGCTGCAGTTAGTGCAAAATGCTGCAGTACAATTTCTGACATGAGTGAGACCCTAACAGCACATCATAACTCTGCTCTGAAATCTGCACTGGTTGCTGATTTGCTACCAGGCCAAGTTCAAGGTGTGCTTTCCATGTTAAGGGTTCGGCATAGTACTTACTCTGCTCTTGTAAGAAATCGATCCTTTAGTGTGGCAGTACCTACACTGTGGAACTCCCTGCCTATTGACATTATGCAGATACCTCTTGTCAGCACCTGCTAAAATCATTTTTGTTCAGACAATCCTACCTAAGCATGTAGAAGCTATTATGTTTTTATCTGTTTTTATCTCATTGTTTGTTTTATTATTTTGAATGTTTTTAAATACCTCTTTAACTGATTTTGCCAATAATTTTATTGTTTTAATTACTTATATAAACTGCTTTGAGGGTTTTTTTACAATAAAGAGGTATATAAATGTTGTAAATAAAATAAATAAATACATTTTGGAGTTGCTGTGGCCCTTGGATCTCTTTCCTCTTTTGTACCAAGTCAGGCCATTTGGTACCATCTAGCTCAGTACTGATGACATGGACTAGCATTGGCTGTCTAGGATTTCAGGCAATAGATTCTTCCAGAGATTGAATTTTGGACCTTTGCATGCAAAGCATGTTCCTTACCACGGAGCTACAGCCCTGTTTAAAAAAGTATGTTTTAAAATTGTTCTTTTGAGTTCACTAATGAATGCACAGCATACTAGGGCAGATCCACACCATACATTTAAAGCACATTCAATGTACATTTGAAGCATATGAATCCCAGCCCAGAATCCTGGGAGCTGCAGTTTGTTAAGGGTGTTGGGAACTATAACTGTGAGGGGGAAACTACACTTCCCAGGATTCTTTGGGGGAAGTCGTGTGCTTTAACTGTGAGTTGGATGTGCTTTAAATGTATTATATGGATCTGCATTACTTTTAGGGTTGTCAGGCTCAGGGCCTGAGACTGATCCTGTATTTTTAGGAGAAGAGAAAGTCAGCCAAGTGCAGGTGTTCTTGCAACACTGTAATGGGAAAAACCACAGGGTGGGATTCTCCCTTCCCTCTGCACAAATTTTAAAGATACAAAAGACCTCTTGGATGCCAGGCCTGGCAAGCAAGAGGTCTTTTGTGTCTTTAAAATTTGTGCAGGGGGAAGGGAGAATTCCACCTTTTGGTTTTTCCCATTACAGTGTTGCAAGAACACTTGCACTTGGCTGACTTTTCTCCTATACAGGATCAGTCTCAGGCCCTGAGCCTGGCAATCCTAATTATTTTATAAACTTTGTCTGCATATAAATCATTTTAATTATTTTTAAAAATGGAAATAAGCTATAAAGTTTACTGGGGGACCATGGGCTATGCACCATCTCTTAGCCTAACCTGCCCCTCAGGGTGAAAACAACAAAAGGGGACCATGACAACCCCAAGGAAGAAGTGCCCACTTACAATGTAGAGAAAATAATCTTTTGTAAATAATAATTTACAAACATAGTGTGAAATCAGACACATATCAAGACATAGTATGAAGAAATATTTATATAAGCATGAATGTCAAAGATGTTTGTTATTTACACAACCTGTAAAGATATTTATAGTGCAATCCTATGCATGTTTACTCAAAAGCAAGTCCCAATGAATTCAATGGGGCTTACTCAAACAGGGAAATGTCCAAGGACTGCAATTCAGTGATAAGGAACTTTACCCACCCAATCCAAAATTCAGAATCATGCCACTTTAAGCTGTCTTGCACCTGTTTTATACTTATTTTATAGTTATTGGATTTTAAATGGCTTTATTTCTTGTTGTGAGCTGTCTTGGGTTGCCTCACAGGGTTGTTAGAAATATTCCATACACACACACACTGGAGATGTAAAAATACTTACACCCCATATAATAGTTTATTGTCAAAACCAGTTGGCCACTGCAGACCATTTTTAAAAAAAAATAGTTTCCTGCCACGTAAAAGCAGTGACACCTAAGTAAGCCCTGCCTGACTGCTTAAAAAAAAGGATTGGAGGGGGAGAGAAAGATTTACAACACAATCCTTTTCTTTTTTTTCCACTCAAAAGTCCCATTAATTTTCAGCACAATCCTCACCATGTCTACTCAAAAGTAAGTCCTACTGAATTCAATAAGGTTAACTCCCAGGTATGTGGAATTAGCATTGTAGCTTTACTCTCAGAAAATCTTCATATTGGGAAGGATTTCAAAACAGGTTATGAATAAGACAAATAAACTCCCCTCTTCAACAGTCCAGTAAAATTTAAACTTGTTTGACTCTTTAATTACAAAAGTATAACTGCAGCATGTACACTTTTTAAAACTTCTGTTCAAAAATCTTTTGAAAGATATAATATATATGTCATTTTTGCAAGTGATTAAAAAACCCTTCATGCACACTTTTATTATAATTATAACTAAATTTGTTTACTGTGTATGCCCACCAAGATTCTGCTGTGATTTTCTGTTGTAGTACAGTCCTGTTTACTCAGAAGCAAGTACCAATCCTGTACAGAGAAAGTACTCTTTATGCTGCTGAAAGCTATATATTTACAGAATTCCTGATGTGAGACAAGCAGGAAAAGGAAACTGTCCTCAGAACTTGAATTGGGGTTTAGGTATTACCGGGGGTGTGTGTGGTCAACAAATCTTGTCAATCACAACCCGGACATATTGGTTAAAAACGTGAAAAGGCGAGAATTAGAGCAGCCAGTACTAAGAGAAGATGGGGGGTGGCTGACATTTTGGTTTATATCTTTTCAACTAGGCCACCTAGAAACTTTTAATGAACATATGAAAATAAAGCATATTTTAAAACACATCAAAACAAAGTATGTTTAAAAACATCTTTAAAATAATCAGATTCCTATGGGGACCCACAAGCAAGATATGAGCAAAATAGCATTTTTTCATGTGTTTGGTCTTGAGAGCTTTCCAGAATAGCTTGGTACAATCACCACTACTGTAAATTACTATAAATTAGATTGGCCCAAACTTCACAAGACATGTCAAGGAGGAAGGTGTTTTTCCCTGGGTGGGATGTGACGTTCAACCCTGATAATGCTTCTCACTTGCCTTGACTGAGGATAGGGAGGACTGTGCACACACACACACTCACATGTTATGCTTGTTCATTAGATATAATATAATATAAACACCAACACCAGAGCCAGCACTGGTATGTCCTAGAGTTATCGGGAAGGTGTACTTCCAGGGCTGATGGTAGTATCAAGGAAGAGATTTATTGCTGATAATCAATTTGCATTTTCCCAAACATCTCTTTTTGCATATACAAATAATGAACAACTGGAATCAGCAAAGTTATGGCTAGTGGCCAAGGTTTGGCACTAAATGGGAAAGGACCTATTCCTACTCTGATCTGGATTACTCTAGTCTGGAATGTGCTTGAGCCTGACAAGAGAAGAGAGATCTTGTAGTCAAGGAGTGGACAACCTGTAGTTCGAGAGATGCATGAAGCCCTCATCCTAATTTCAGAAGTTTTCTGCATGTGATAAGTGGCAAGAATGATTTTTCCTTCCCCAGCCAGATGGGTGGGGAGAAAGACAGAGGGAGGTCAGAAAGAGGGGAAAAGGGGGGGAAGGTTGCACTCATATCTGCTGTAGACCAGGGCTTGGGGAACTCTTTTCAACCTGAGGGCCACATTCCCTTCTGAGCAACCTTCAGAGGCCCACATGCCACTGGCAGGCGGGGCCAGAGGCAAAAGTTGGTTGAGCAGCAAATGTTACCTGTTTATGGTAGGTAGGCTAGTTTCTACATATACTCTTACCAGTGGTGGCTGGTGCCCACTGGGACTGGTGGGGCAGTAAGCAGGGAGTCTAACAGTAGGTGGAGCCAACAATAGACAGAGCCAACTAACCCTGGTTTTGCCGCCATCCTCTTCCCTGCTGGGTTCTACAAAGGCAGCACTGAGATTAAGGAAGTGGAAGGATAGACAGGCCACCCCTGAGACTGGTGGCAAATATAAAGGCAGGGAGGTAGAGGCTGGCTGAAGGCAGACTGAGATTGGTTGGGCAGTGTCCCACTTGCCCTAATGGACCAGCCACCACTGACTCCCACATTCTGTCTTCCATCCAGACAAGCAAGAGACACTATCGGAGATCAAGGATTCCAGTAAGGCAAAAATACTTGGGGTGCAAAGCATGTCCAGTGAGTTGTTTGGCCAGACAGAGAGGAGAGGCCTGGAGAGCTGGGTTCAGCCCATGGGTTTGAGGTTCCCCACCACTGCTGTTGTGGGGGGACTTGTTGTCTGGCACCATCATGGGTTTGTGACAGACTGCTTGAGTTACATGCTGTAGGTTCTATTGGTAGGCTGTGTTGCTGGATAGTACAGCTTCTTCGCATTATCAACACCATTTTTCAGGGTGTGTGTCAGCTGTTAAAAGTGGCAACATTTTCAAATCGGAGCTTGTCATATTGATATGAATCTGTGACCTGACTGATAGCTTGATCAGCAAGTGTGTGCGGAAATGAGCAAGGTGCTTCGTTTATTAAAGAGAGGAAAAGGGCATAGAGTTAAGGGATTATCAAATCTTCATTTTTGTTGAGCAAGGACACTGCTTTAATTTAGAAAAGCAAATCCACAGGCCACATTCAAAGATAAATCTTTCCTTCTTGCCTAGGTAATTAAGTTGTCTATGCTTTGTGCAACTTTCACATCTTAGTAAAACTAAATGGTCACTGTCAAATGTAAGTCACATTCTTCAGTGGAACAGATCTGGATTAGCGGGCAGTGCTAGACTTCAGATAGATGGGGGGGGATAGTGGGAAATATGAGACTTCAACCAGGAGTCCTGTGGGTGAGATACAAATTCCCCTGAGAAAGATCGGCATCCACCTGGGCACTAGAATAAAATCCCTGTTTCCAGAAATCCTGTGATCCCAGAGAGTGAAACCCATGATATCACTTGCTATGAAGCTCCATGATTGGCTGCCCTGTCTACAACAGGTGTGAGAAACCTTTTTGACCCTCAGTGACTACATGCAGAGGTGGGTAGGCACACAAGGGCCACATGTTACTGTGTGTGGCCAGTGATGGACATGACTGGTGCTGCTGCTGGTGAGCGGGGCCATTAAAACACACACATTCAACATGTTAATTCACACACTCAGATCTGGACTCATGAGTCCTGATAGAGAAACCTAGAGTTTGGCCTTTGCAGTGTTTTGTATGTGGTAAACTGCATCCTCCCCAAAGCTGTGGGGGGGCAGGAGATTTGGGGAGAAATCAGGAAGACAATCCAGAGGTTCCTACACAAACACACTTCTATCCAGGCAAACAAGAGGGATTGTTTCAGTCTAAAGGCACATTCCAACCTGGCAAAAACACTTGAGGAGAATGCAAAGCAGGGCTTGTAAGAGGTACATCCCGAGGAGAGGGATCTAACCTGTGAGTGGAAGTATTGAATGAGAGAGGGGCAGATATTAGCCCAGAGGACAGAGAGGTTCCTTATTCCTGGCACCGATTAAGTCACAATGTGAAACAAAATATTGCTGCAATTTGTGCTGCAATTTAATTAATGTGGATATTTAATATATTGTTATGTACCAGGTGATTGTCTTTGTCATTTGACAAATGATTAAGGAAAGAGCTTGAGTTCTGGGAGATTAAGTTGAAGTTCAAGTTCAAGGAACACCTTGGGCAATTCCATGTGGAGCTCAGGCTGAACTTTCCCAGGATCCAGGATCAAGTGATGCTTCAGCAACAGACAACTGCAGACTGAAACCTAAATAAAGCTTATGCTCAATTTGGGTCGGTGGTTCCTTCTCTGATGGATAAAGTTACCTTGCTGCTTCAACAACTGGTGGCCCTCAAGCCATGGAGGAAGCTGCAGCTCTGGTGGGGCTTCTAGGTTGGAGTGCTCAGACTCCAAGGATGGCAGCACATCCTCTTTACATAGGAGAGATGTTAGCAAAGTGAGCTCCTGATGTGGAGAGCCTTCTGGGAAAGCAGCTCTATCTAGAGTCGACATTGAAGACAATTCCCTGTCCCCCTCTGATACTTCCTCTGATGCCGTAGCCTCATCCTCATACATGGGTAGTCAGACAATCGATAACTTGTATTTTTTAAAGAAAAGACACATATTGTGTATGCACAAAGTCGAAGATAATATTAGCAAAACTCCAAATTAAACTTTTAAATAGGCAAGCAGAACATGAGGCAGAACAAACCCAAGAAAAGAATAAAAATGGACAAAATGCATAGTTGCTAAGCAGCTTCTCTTAGAAATATTTTAAGGTTCTTTGAGATTTGGGGCTGATGTTGCTTTATGAATAGTACCTCCTGGACTCCCACCTGTTCTACCACTGTAACTGTAGAAAAGAAAAGAAATGCAGTGGGGGAACCCACCACACATCTCAAGTCCTCCTTCCTCAGAATGGAAGTGGGCATGTAACATTGCCTTGGAATTTCCTACCACTCTGGAAAGTAGGCAGTCTGAAACACAATATATTTGTTTCTTTTGTAGCTCACAGTGTGTCGGAAGGCAGAGCTGGGGTCCCAATCCCGGGGAGCTGGATCCCGGAGAGTTGGGAGAAGAGTATTCGGATGGATGGCAGAGGGAAGGGGGAGGAACTTCCCCCCTTTGGAGCGAAGACGAAATAGAGGAACTGCCAGTGATAAGGTCGCTTAGCAACGGGGAGCCTGAGCCCTCCCTGGACATTCTCACGCCTCCCCCTCTTTCAGGCTCAGAGCAAGAGGGGAAAGAGGGAGGGCTGCTCACAGCCGAAAAGCGGGGAGGCAGTTTACCATCAGCTCCTCCCCTATCCCCCATCCTGGAATCAGAAACTTCAGAAGAGGAGGGGGTGATGCTTCCCCCCTCACCGCGCACACGCAGACAGCTGAAAAGACAGGAGAGAAGGGGGGGAAGGCGGGCAGTACCTGAGGGGCAGTTAAGGAGGAGCGAAAGATTGCGCGCCCGTTTGGTCCCTTCTTAAAAAACAGGCGGGAAGAAGTCCCTTGCTCTGTCAACTTTCTCCCAATGCCGCAGGACCTGTATCCCTGTATTGCTTCATGAGAAAACGCAGTCTTTGTCTGGACATTACCCTAATAAAACACGAATTAACTACAGCCGTTGGTCTGGTTCCTGAGTCACATCCTGGGCCTGACACAGTGTTATCGTTTCTAGTAAAGACCTGGGCTGGGCCTGTACTAGGAAGGAGTTACAGAACAGAACTCACATGGAGTTTGTTCATATGGGACTTCTTCATTCTTTCTTGCAGGTGTTGTCTATATTTGGTTTTGTTGGGAGTACTTGAGGATCTTCCCTACATACAGGCATGGCACAGCGCCAGCTGTAGATCTCATGGAGGAAATGAAGCTTGCTCACCAAGATTGCTGTTTAATTTGTTTATTTATTTATTTATTAAATTTATTAGTCGCCCATCTGGCTGGCTGTCCAGCCACGCTGGGTGACGTACAAAATAAAAACATACAAATACATTAAAACATTAAAAATCTCAACAATAATAATTAAAACCTAACCCACCCCAAAAGCCTGCCTGAAGAGCCAGGTCATCAAGGCCCGGCGGAAGCTCATCATAGAGGGGGCATGGCGGAGATCATTTGGGAGGGAATTCCACAAAGTGGGGTCCACAATTGAAAAAGCCTGAAGCTTTGATTGAGGAGCTCTGACTGAAGATACAAACTAACTCTGTTCCAGGAACTCTCACATTCCTAGAACACACCAAAATAAAAGTGTGTCTTCACACAGTGCATAGTTAAACTATGGAATTTTTTCTCATAAGAGGCAGTGAGGGCCACCAACTCACATGGCTTTAAAACAGGATTAGACAAATCTATGGAGAATAAAGCTATCAGTGGCTATGTTCTGCCTCCACTGTTATGTTTCTGAATTCCAGTTGCTGGAAACTAAAGGACAGGAGAATACTGTTGTGCTCAGGTCCTGCTTGCAGGATTCTCATAGGCATCTGGTTGGCCACTGTGAGAACATGTTGCTGGAAAAGAAGAACCACTGGTCTGATCCAGCAGCCTCATCTTATGTTTTTAAGAATTAGCTAGCTTCTTTTTTAAAAAAGCAATGATGGTGGCAGTGGTGGTGATTTTATTATAGACCTCCACAATTTGTGAGCCACAAAAAATCAACACAGCCCACCAGCCTGTGTATTTGGGCCTGCCAGAATAGATTAAACCACCATCTGTGTTTGCTTCCTGCCTAGATCTTCAAATACAAGGAAGGGGACAAAAATGATTTATTTAGTCGTAATACACATAGTGGCAGGCTGTGTTTGGCTTGGCAGGTGACAAATTGTTTAAGACTGTTTTGCTGTGTTTGTTTTCATAGAATAATCGGACAAATTCAGAAGCAGACATTAAACTCAATTATACTCTTGAGTCCCAGAGTTCCTAGTTGTTTGGGGATTGTCATCAATTGATTGCAGGAGTACTAGGTGGTATTCAGTGCTAATCCTACTCAGAGTAGACCTAGAGTAGACATGACTAACTTCATTAATGGGTCTACTCTGAGGAGGGCTTGGCTGAATACAACCCACTGTTGTTGTTTTTTACTGCAACCTGTATGCTTATGGCTTGGGACCAATGTAACGTACTCTCTCTATTCTTCCTTAGTTGCAAACCGTGGGAAATTACAGGTTGAACTTTCAACTGGTGATGGAACCTTTCCGAAATTGGGAGAATAGGGGAGCCAGTTCACCAACAACTTATTTTATTTTATTAGAGGCGGGGGGACAAAATTTTGGGGTAAATTGGAACACATTCAATATCTTTTTCCTATCACACCTAAACCTATTTTACTGCTTTAACAACATAAACTGTTTCATTTATAACTCTGCATATTATTTGGCATGCTTATGAAATTAACAGACCCGTCCTGTGCAAGTCTGCTTAGTGACTTGCCTGTTGATGCCTCTCTCTTGGGTGCAAATGATTCCATTTTGGCCACAGAAGAACCAGCATTTGGAGAATAGTTTACTGCTGGGTTCTGCCAGGTGTTGGGGATTAAATGGAAGCATTGTGGCTGTGGTTGTTTTCTTTTGGCTTGTTTATTACATTGATTTATAATCTTATGCATTAAATCTTAAAAACATTTCAAGGGAGCCGTGGCTCAGTGGCAGAGCATCTGCTTGGCATGTCGATCTCAGGTTCAGTTCCTGACATGTCCAGGTACAACTGAGTGGAACAGCCCTGCCTGAAACTCTGGAGAGCTGCTGCCAGCCAGTGCAGCCTATACTGAGCTAGATGTGCCAATGGTCCAATTCAGTATAGGGCAACTTCCTATGTTCCTGTGTTTTATTTTATGCAAACCACCATGAGAATAAATGTGCAAAAAGGCAGTTATAGAAATGTGCCAAATAACTGCACAACTTACTCCATTAAATTAACGTACATGTTTTCCCCCTCATTTTATCTTCAGAATGATCATGTGAGGTAGGTTAGGCTGAAAGGTAAGTGAGTCATCCTGGTCACTCAGTGAGTTTCATGGCTGAGCACTTTGAACCTTAGTCTGCCTGGTCTTCATTCTGTACTCTGATCAGTATGGATTACGCTATTAAAATGTAGTGCAGCTATGTTATGCAGGAAAAGTCTGTTTGCCAGTATACATATATATATTGGGAGGGGGGAGAGACATTGAAATTAATTTGAACTTTCCCCCCAGCTTGCTAAGCAAAGCTCACATCATTTGAACTAAATGACACACATTTTTTCAACCTGCATATCCCTCTTTAGCAATGTAAGCTCTATTTTCTTACTTATTTTTTTTTTACCCCCATTTTATTTGTTTAGTGTTCTATTGTGCTTAAGCAGGGAACTGTAAGGCAGAATTGCTCTCTTCAAGGAGACTGTCTGACACTGCAGGAAAAGCATTGTTCTCAGGAGATTTCAACAAAACTGCAGCAAAGCCCATGTCAAACTAGCCTGGGGTGGGGAGGAGAGGCATATATGTAAGAAGAACTCAGCAAAGAGGAGAAACTTAAATGGCCCAGCCTTGACAGGGCTGGCTGAGATGCTTATGGCTTACTTCAGCAATGTGTTAGAGAGAAATATCAAAATGATGAGGCCAGACAATTTCAGGCTCTGCAGTGAAAGAACATCTTTCCAAAGTATCAAAAGATTTGACTTTTTCCTTCATTGATTCTCATATACATATGGGAGGTTCCCTGTGTCAGCATTATGTTTTTTCCTCTCTTGGAGGCATTTTTTTTTTGGGGGGGGAGGATTAAGGAAAAGGAATCTTGCTCATTGTGGAACACTTCAGACTCTGGCCTGGTCTAGGCATTGCATTCAGCCAGATGAGGTGATAGACTTCGGTGGTGGCTGGTGCCCATTGTGGATGGTGGGGGGTGGAAGGCAGAGAGCCTGACAGTAGGTGGGGCCAAGACCAAAGTAGTTATTAAACAGGCAATCAACTGCAGAAAGCAATGGTTTGTAGGTTATTCTCTATTCTGGAAGAGGGTAGCAGACTTAGGAGTTGCCATACCTCCCCTCTCTTTCATTGCCTACGAGAACCAACATCACTTGGAGAAAATGGGTTGTTTGTAGAGATATGCAGAACCATTGCCACTCTGCCCTGAAAAAAATTGCTAATAGTTGCATAAATTGTTGCTTCTCTCCCAGTTCATACGGGCATATTGTCTCACCCTAAAAAAGAACTACCACATTTGTACTGGGTTGGAACACAAAAGTGTGTGGTTTCCCTAAATGAAACTGCTTGCCAAATGTCTCCTTAGGCAAGGTTTGGTGGCAATTCTACTTGTGAGGATTAATCCAAAGTGGATTCCTTCCAGCTGAGCACCTTGCAGCTGCCATTTTAATCCACCATTTATACCTTTCAGAAAGTGATAGGATGAGGGCTCTCAAAACTCTGTCTTAATAACTTGCAACGTGTTATGAGTAGCCCAGAGAGAGTCCAGATAACTTGGGGTGTCACTGCCAGGCTCCACAGCTCAACTGTCAAAACACATTATCAACCAGATTAGTCTTCAGGTAACCTTGCTCTCCTATATCATCCATTATCTCCTCATTGCAGGACAGGCACGCCTATGCATAATGACACACTCTGTTTGTGTGAATGCTATCTTGTACATGTTAATTATGTGAGGGGTGTATCTTATGCATGTGGGATTGGGATTGTGGCTTTATATTGGAAAAAGTCCCCCTCCCAAATCTGGTGGGAGAGAGAGAAGTTTTAGTAATTTTTACTCTTGGGCTGCAATCCTATACACACTTACCTAGGAGTCCCACTGACCTTAATGGGACTTACTTCTGAGTAGACATGTATAGGATTGCACTGTCAGTGTGTAAATAACATTATGTATACCATGGAACCACTGCAGGGGTGGTGGCATTCCCACGCCACTTAGTCCCCTTCTTTAATGCCTTACCTCATGCCATGATGTCATAATGTTATGTGCTTCCCTAGCTCCTGCTCTGTATTATTGGCTGATGTGGAGCAGGAGGGGAAGATGTTATGATGTCATCATATCGGCATGATGGCTAGTATTGCACATACTCAGATTACCTCTACAGCCACCTGTGATTCAGCAAGACATCTTCCCTAATCCAGGTCTACTGGTGCGTGGCACATGACTAGTCACTGCAGAACTAGTGCATACCATAGTTATGTCCATTCAGATGACCATCTAAATGCACATCCTATTGAAAGTATTCTATTGTATTAACACCATTAGGATGAGCATCCAGTTGTGGATGTCAACATGCTACACCTTTTTCCCCCCAAGGGATTGTGAATTTAGATGCTCACGTTGGTCGTACATCCCCGTGTCAGCATGCTTGGCTCAGCAACAGGGATACATTCCTTATTTCCTGACAACAGCAGCCTCCCTCTCTTATGAACAGTTTTGTATTCCCCCCATGCCAAAGCCCAGCACTAAACACATACAACGTGTAAAGGCACATTACAGAGGGGGGAAATGGTGTCAAGGGGATGCTCTTTTCAGCAGCAGTTTCATGTTGCTTGTAACGTTAATGCCACCCTGAATAAGCCACGTGCAGCAGTACATAGAAAACAATAGTTTTGCATGGTAAACATATTCCTTTAGAAATGGATTTCATTGAGCGTCTTTATAGCTATAAAACTAATATATTTATTTCCATTGTTATTAAACATTCATTGTTTTGTGGTCTGCTAGCTTTAAGCATAGCTATCTGACTTCTGGAACATTTATGCACAGCGTTTGCATTTGGCATAATAAAATTAAGCATTCTCTTGGATTCAGATTTGGATTTGTTTTATTTACTTGCGTATGTTAGACAAGGAGACACCAGTAGCACCAGTACCACCTGTACTAGACCTGTAGTAGACCTGGATTAGGGAAGATGTCTTGCTGAATCACAGGTGGCTGTAGAGGTAATCTGAGTATGTGCAATACTAGCCATAATGCCGATATGATGACATCATAACATCTTCCCCTCCTGCTCCACATCAGCCAATAATACAGAGGAGGAGCTAGGGAAGCACATAACATTATGACATCATGGCATGAGGTAAGGCATTAAAGGGGACTAAGTGACGTGGGAATGCCACCCCCCCTGCAGTGGTTCCATGTTATGCATAATGCTATTTACACACTGACAGTGCAATCCTATACATGTCTACTCAGAAGTAAGTCCCATTAAGTTCTTTTATCTTGCATCTTTGATGCTGGCTTACCAGCATTTTTAAAAATTAAAATCCCAAGCATCAAAATGCAATTTAAAAAAACAACAACTGTTCAAGGTTGCAATGTTACAATGTCAAGAGAAATGCAGGATGCCTTTGTACATATGAGGGAAAACCTAAAGTGGGATGACAAGCAAAAGGAATGTGATAATTGTTCTGTGCATTCAGGAAAACCCAAAATAGGAAGAGAAATCAAATGAATATGATGGTTGTCCTACATATTCAGGAAACTTCATGATGCCCCCTTTGGAATAGAGGATTGGTTGAGGATCTGTTTCAGGTGTCAAAAATCTAGAGCCCGAGAATGAGCAGAACAACAGGAGAGAAATGACTTACACACACCTGGCAAAAATGCATAATTGGTGTTAGGATTAGATCAGCATTGGACACTGACCATAGGTCAACACAACCCCATCCATGGGGAGAGGAGGATTCAGCTCCGAAGATGCCTTCCAATGCTATGCATCACTCTCCATTCCCTGCCCTCATAGGACACTGAGAATGGAAAGCTAGGATGGAGTCCCAGCAACACCCTTGGGTCCTCCAGATATTTTGGACCACAACTCCCATCTGCCCCTAGACAACAAGGCATATGGTCAAGGATGATGGGAGTTATTGTCCAATACTTCTGGAGAGCGCCAGTTTGAGAAAGGTTGCTCTAGAGACAAAGAAGAATGGAATGAGTTTTAAGCTGATTTTAAAAAATGCTAAATTCAGTTTGACTTTAGGAATATAAGAAGCTGCCTTTTTACCATGTCAGATTATGTTTACATCTCACTGTCAGCTTCAGAACTGGGGGCTGGGCAGTAATGAAGCAGCCGGCAGTTAGCTGGCAATAAATCAGTCAAGGCCAGGCAGATAATGCTGGCAGAAGAAAGGCTTGACAAACTAACCAGTAGCAGTGTCCAAGAGCATTGTCCAGGTAGGGAAGCAGAGTTCAGAAAGCCAGGGGTCCAGTCTGAAGGTGTAGAGGCTAGCAACGGCATTACACACAAGGGGTCACAACCAACGGTGTAGTCAGCAGTCTGCTGCAGCCATGAACCTTATTTTCGGAGAACCTATAATAACTATATGTGGGGGTGGGAGATATGATTTGAGAAAACCCTCCTACCACATCAAGAGAAGTCGACCTCATCGTTGGTTATCAACTCCTATACGACAAATTCGGCCAAATAGACAGGTGTACTTGGATGACAATTCTCCCGGATTACTAGTCCTGCTTTTTAACGCCAGGTCGGTAAATCAGAAAACCACGATTATTCAGGACCTTATCCTGGATGAACATGCTGACTTGACGTGTATTACAGAAACCTGGTTGGATGAGTTAGGCGGGGTTAACCTCGCTGGTCTTTGTCCTCCAGGTTTCTGTGTACATCAGCAGGCTAGACTGGGGGGACGGGGTGGGGGAGTCGCAGTAGTCTATCGTGATTCCATCTCTATGACCAGGTGCCCTCTACCGCAAATTGCAGGACTCGAGTGTCTTTATTTAAAGCTCTGCGGGCGGGACAAAATAGTGATTCTGCTGGTGTATCGTCCTCCCCGCTGCCCAGCAGTCCCCTTATCCGGGCTCTCCAAGTTGATCTCCGGGCTGATATTGGAGTCTCCCAGGCTGTTAGTTTTGGGTGACTTCAATATCCACACGGAGTCCCCACTTTATGGAGATGCCTGAGACTTTATGGCGGCCATGACAACTATGGGGCTGTCTCAACTAATAACAGGCCCTACTCATGCAGCTGGTCACACCCTCGATCTTGCTTTCTATGCGGGACAGGATGATAACGATCCAGGAGTGGTAGATTTTTCTATAGCTCTGTTGTCATGGACGGATCATTACCTGGTCAGCTTTAGACTAACTGCGACTCATACCCACTGCAGGGAGAAGGGACCCATTAGAATGGTCCGCCCCAGGAGACTGATGGATCCAGTTGGTTTCCTGTCAGCTCTTGGGGAATTCCCTATCTCCCAAGTAAGTGATTCTGTTGACACACTGGTCAAATTCTGGAACAGTTCAATGACCAGGGCTGTTGACACAATTGCTCCTGAGCGTCCCCTTGTGCATTCCAGAGCAAAATCGGTCCTATGGTTTTCCAATGAACTGATGGCGATGAAACGGAACGAATCTGACCGACTTGTCATTACAGAATTCTCGAAAACTTATTCGACTACAAGACGATCTACGCAAAAGGCCTTTTTTACGGCATCTATCTCATCAGCCGTTAACCAGCCGGCTGAACTATTCCGAGTGGTTAAAAATTTGCTTAACCCTGTTCATCCTGAAGACAATGTGGATTTGTCTCCAACCCATTGTCAAGAATTTGCCTTTTATTTTGCAAATAAGGTCGATCAGATCCGCTCCGACTTAGAAGCCAATTTTAATGCAGTCTCTAAGGATGTACCTTCGGCCTCTGTCTGTCCAATTAAGATGGATTCCTTTCAACTTGCTCAACCTGGAGATATAGACAGCCTCCTTGGAGGAATGAGACCTACCACCTGTCCGCTTGATCCTTGCCCCTCCTGGATCATTAAACAAGCCAGAGGGGGCCTGGCTGAATGGGTCTGTGGAGTAGTCAATGCCTCTCTTCAACAAGACTCCCTGCCGGGATGTCTGAAAGAGGCGTTTGTGAGACCATTACTGAAAAAACCCTCCTTAGACCCATTATGTTTGGGTAATTATCGACCAGTATCCAACTTACCTTTCTTAAGTAAAATAGTGGATCGGGTGGTGACTAGTCAACTTCAACGGTTCCTAGTGGAAACGGATTATATTGATCCATTCCAATCTGGTTTCAGACCTGGCCACGGGACCGAAACGGCTTTGGTCGCCTTGGTGGATGACCTTCAAAGGGAATTAGACAGGGGGAGTGTGTCCCTGTTGGTTCTCCTGGATCTCTCGGCGGCCTTTGATACCATCGACCATGGTATCCTTCTGGATCGCCTATCCAGGATGGGGCTTCAGGGTACTGTTTTATGTTGGCTCCACTCCTTCCTGGAGGGTTGAACCCAGAAGGTAATACTCGGAGACTCCTGCTCAGCCCCCTGGCCTTTGACCTGCGGGGTTCCACAGGGCTCTATTTTGTCTCCTTTGTTATTTAACATCTATATGAAGCCGCTGGGTGAGGTCATCTGGAGGTTTGGAGTTTGTTACCATCAATATGCAGATGACACCCAGCTTTATTTCTCCTTTCCCCCTGATGCCAAGGAAGCCGTTCGACCCCTGAACCAGTGCCTGTCCTCAGTGATGGATTGGATGAAGGTGAACAAGTTGAAATTAAATCCAGACAAGACAGAAATGCTCCTCGTCAGTCGTAGGGCTAAACTAGAAACGTGGAATGTACCTGTGTTAGACGGGGTTACACTCCCCCTGAAGACTCAAGTCCGCAGCTTGGGTGTGCTTCTGGAGTCGGCTTTGAACCTGGAAGCTCAGGTTTCTGCTGTGTCCAGGAGCGCTTTTGCCCAGTTAAGACTGGTTCGCCAGCTTCGCCCGTTTTTAGAGATGTCTGATCTGACGAAGGTAACTCACGCCTTAGTTACATCCCGGCTTGACTACTGCAACGCACTCTACGTGGGGCTGCCTTTGAAGACAGTTCGGAAGCTTAAAGTGGTTCAACGTGCAGCAGTAAGAATGCTGACAGGGGCTGACATTCGTGTCCATACAACCCCCCTGTTGCAACAGCTTCACTGGTTGCCGATTTGCTTCCGGACTCAATTCAAGGTGCTGGTGTTGTCCTTTAAAGCCCTTCACGGCCTGGGCCCTGTCTATTTGTCTGATTGGTTGTCTTCTTATGAACCCCCCCGTTCTCTCAGGTCCTCCGATAATTCGTTCCTTAGGATACCTTCATCCACACAAGTTCATCTTTCAGGAACCAGAGATAGGGCGTTCTCTTTTATCGCCCCTAGACTCTGGAATTCCTTGCCAATAGAGGTCCGGTCGGCCTCCTCGCTTCCGGCATTCCGTCGCCAGGTCAAGACGTTCCTTTTCCGTCTCGCATTTAACCTGGACTGAGGAATAGGAAATCTCTTGACCATGAGAGACTATGGAGTAATGATGTTGTTTATTTTACTGTATATAGTTTTACTATTTTAACCTTATCTTATAAGTTTGTATTTATGGTTGTATGTCTTGTTTTTATAAGGTATTTTTGTCTATGTTCTTTTATTATAGAGTTGTTCGCCGCTCTGAGCTTTCCAGGAAGATAGAGCGGCATAGAAATGTTTTAAATTAATAAATAAACTGCCTTTTATAACAGACTCCCTAAGCCAGGTGCCCATGATTAGTCTCCCAACTGCTCAGAGCTGCTTGTTCTTAAACGACCCGACCTCTTTCTTCGTTGCTGTGCTACTCGCTGGTGTCTCCTTTCTGCAGGGGGGAGGGGAGCCTCCTGTTCATACCCAGAATCTGATTGAGGGGCTTCAGCCAGGTCCTGGACATTCTCCAGCTGGGGAAGAGCTAGAGTTGTGTCCTCAGGGGTTCCACTAGTTCCTTCTCCTGGGTCTGCCAACTCTGCCTCTTCCTCTTCCTCCGAGTCCTCTGAAGGGGCCATGACACTCACTCACTCAGTACTTTGACTGGCAGTGTCACTATATTCCTGGGGTCACCAACCTTTTTAGGACCATGAGTACATTTGGGGTTTTGAGCAAATGTCATATGATCCCCCTGTCACTTCCCTCCCTCTCCCATAGATCACCCCACCCTCCACCAAGAGATACTGCACATGCTCACACACTATACCTTTCAAAGTTAAAAGTCAAATTTAGTAGAATGAATCTAAACCTTGAAAACCTGAAAAATATGGAAATGGACTGGCTTCAAGTCGATCCGACTTATGGAGACCCTATGAATAAGGATTTCATGGTAAGCAGTTTTCAGGAGGGGGGTTGCCATATTCTCCCTCTGAGGCTAGCCTAGGGCCTGCTCAGCTTGCCACAGCTGCACAAGCCAGCCTCTTCCTTGTCTGCAACTGGGGGGCAACTGGGCTCCTTGGGACTCTGCAGCTTGCCCACAGCTGCACAGGTGGCAGGGCACGTAGCCCCTGAGCCACTCACTGTGGGGGTGATCTTTAGCTGGCCCTTGACACTCAGGAGACATGAGCAGGGATTTGAACTCACTGACTCTGGACTCCAGGCCAGGCCCTCCTCCCTGCTGTGCTATACCAGCTGTAACGAAAAGCTGACAGAGGAAGTAAAAAAAAGTGTCACTGTGTCAACTTCCTTTTTCCCTCTATGTAAAGGAGAAAAAGGTAAATTTCACCTCAGTACCAAGAGCGTCAGTGAAGGGTGAGATTCAGAAGCTTCATGGGCACCAGAGGAGACCCTCAAGTGTGCAATTCTGCCCATGGGCAGAGCTTTCTTTGCAATGGTACTCACCAGTACGGAGTACTGGCATCTCTTTTTTTGCTGCCTGTGGCAGCCATTGTGTGCTGACGCCCACAGAATGTTTATCAAGGCGTGAGTGCTGACACCTCATTTTTACCCCCAACCCCCCCTCCCCAAAAAAGCACTGTCTATGGGTATCATGTTGGAAGTTCTGCTCTGTTGTCTCAGACAGAGGCAGATCTGCTACCAGATCCTTGGAATGAAGATCATATAGACTTTCCCAAAATGCTAGTATTTGTTAGTGCCTAAGCTGTTTCACATCGTTCTTTGGCTTTATAGTTTCTCTGTTTAGGACAGGGGTGGGGAACCTTTGGCCCTACAACTCCCATCAGCCCCAGCAATCATGGCCAGTGGCTGGGAATGATGGGAGCTGTAGTTCAGCAACATCTGGAGGACGTTTATGATATAGAATGGCCCTGGTTTATGATATATAATGAGGAGGTAGGGGAGTTGGGGAATGAAGAGATGTCAAAGAGAAAGTTAATTTGAAGGAATCACATGGAGGATTCTAGACGGTGTGTGGCGGCTTGGTAATAAATAACATAGCAGTGAACAGATCAGTGGAGCCTGGAAGCCCAAAAAGATGTGGTTACAATTGAGTTACAAATATCGATTTACAACAAGCCCATCCTAAGGGAAATGGATATGCACACAAACCTTTGGCTTCCTATTTCTAGTAACACAAAGGAGTGTGTGGAAAGCTATCAGATGAACCTAAAAAAAGGTAATAATGAAATGTAGGGAGAGGAGAAAACAAAGCCCACATCCTCCCCTGGATTCTGATTTTTTAATTGGTTTGATCATATGATAACTGGAAAAGTATTTTTTTTTCTTGAGAAAAAAGTCTGCAGAGGAGGACCATTTGGGGATGAGTTGTAGAAGCAGCTTAGGCAAATACAGCATAATAAGAGGCTTTTGTAAAAGGATAACGTATGAGTAAAAATGAACATGATCCTTTGTAATGAAATAGGTATTGTTAACGTGGCACCACTGATTGCCACGTGTTTGTTTTATCCACCCTTTTTCTTTTCTCCCCCCCCCCCCGAAAAGGTGTCATTTTCTATAACTTGTGTTTGTTTTTTTCATTCAAAGCAGCCACTTGGTTGGCATTTCTGCTTATCTTGACCTGGCAGTCTGTCTTGGGAA
Source organism: Rhineura floridana (assembly GCF_030035675.1). Classification (NCBI taxonomy): domain Eukaryota; kingdom Metazoa; phylum Chordata; class Lepidosauria; order Squamata; family Rhineuridae; genus Rhineura; species Rhineura floridana. The sequence continues at coordinate 24,992,996 of NC_084495.1, read as the reverse complement.
ATAGGCACAATGACTTCTTAGCAGATGTGTTTTGGAGGATGTGGGCCAGGACACTGGAAGAAATGCAACAAGCACTTCCTCATCAAGGCTTCTATTCCTGTGAATTATATGATGGGCCATGACCTCAACTTTGCAAAGAAGGAAAGCATTGGCTCACTTTGTTTGTCCTTTGTCCTGTCTCTCTCTGGGTTGAGTAGCTGTCTGTGTAGATGATCTATTGGCAAGATGGATCCCTAATTCAGTCCCAACAGATTTTCTGTGTACTATAATTAAGATACAGGCTTGTAATCCAGTATGAGTCATATATAACCGCTATTGATCCTAGAACTTAGATTGCCAACCTTTTTTTTGGTCCAAGGGCAATTTGCAAACCAAGGAGATTATTGTAGATACCACATGCTCAAATCACAATCACACATGTGCTGCATGCACGCATGTGCACACTCACTCTGCTTCTTCAGCATTTAGGCTTGAAAGAAGTGTGTTTAGTTTTTATCTGAGCCTGTTTTTTTTGAGGTGAGGGGGAGTGATGTTCCCAGAAAGGCAAGAATTAACTTTCCCTCCCCAACTGCTATATCCAGGAAGATAACCCCTGGCAATAGAAAGCTTTTTTTCAAGCTTAATTTCTATGGGGATGAGTATTTTTGGAGGGTTGCAGAAAAGGATTAACTCTCCATTCCATGCTGCATCACCACCACCCCATCACCAGCCCCACAACTGGGATTTTAAAAATTCTTCTATTGGCTATAACATAAAGGTTCTTCCAAGGCTAATTTCAGAGGGGGGAGGACAAGAAAAGTAGGGGACCCTATATGCACCAAGGAAGGCCTCTGTGGATACATACCTGCCCACTGGCTCCACGTTGGCAACTCATGTCTAGACGTTTATGGGCATTGCCACTCGTGTCCAGGAGAGTGGCCTTGGGGAATCAGAATGAGGGTCCATCTACTCCAGCAATATGTGTCTCACAATGGACATGGTTCTACCTTGCTGATGTAGAAGCGGTATAACTCCGGATGTTGTTTAACTCCAACTCCCATCAACCCTAGCCAGCTTGATCAATGGTCAGAAATGATAGGGAGTTGTAGTCCAGCAATATCTGGAAGCAACAGCTCCCCCCCCCCCAAACAAAGTGCTAGTTCACTAGCATAAGGCATGGATGAGCTTTGTTCATCGGTACTTCTTTGCATTCATGGATTGCCAGTGTCAGGGTGGGGGCTAAAGTTAGGGTAGAGACCATATCTAGGCTTCTTCCCTCCTTTACAAGTGCAACCTATTTCTCACTACTAGTACTGTTCCTGTTACTGCCATCTTTTCTTGGGGGGGGGAGTGAGGGCTGCCAGAGAGAGGGCCAGTGATAAACAGGTGGTGGCAGCTCTTGATGTCTCTCATCCTCACCACTCACTTGCTCACCCTCTGCAGGGGGAGACAATGGGTGAGCAAATGGATGTGAATATCAATGAAAAGCATCAGGCCCATGATGGTGGGTCTTCTACTGGGTCATGGTCTCAGTATGTGGAAACTGACTTCCAGATTATTTGGATCTTCCTTGATAGATCCAAGGTAGAGAAGGATTTGCTTAGGCATATGTGAAACATGTTATGAAAATGGTCTGTGTCCATCTATTTTTCTGTATTCACTAGGTATTTACTACTGCAACCATGGTTAGACATTGACGCACTGCTGTAGGGTTCTCCTTCATAAGCCATAGCTTAGCTTTAAATGATTGCTGGAAGATGCAGCAGCATATTACTGCTGTTTTCCCAGGTATTCTTTGGAGAGGTAATGTAGATGTCTCTGTTGTAAAGTTTAACTATTTCTGACCCATCTGACAAGTGTGTATAATGTAACAGGGGAAATCAGAAACCTCGGACTTTGTGTAGCAAAATTTCCTTCCTTGCACACATATTATATACTTTTTAATATAAAGACTTGACATGAAGGGATAGGGGACTTCAGCTTCAATGCAGATTTTTATTTTGTTTTTAAGAAGGATGACAAATGCTTCTCTCACAACAATATAGGGAAATTTTCAATGAATTTTCATTTTTTCAGCATTATTAGTATTGGAAGGACACTGATGTAAAACATCACTGATGTTAACATCTTGGGTCAGTCAACAGCTCATTGGGTGACCTTAGGCAATTCTCAGAGTCCCATCCACACCATTCTGTAATACTGGCTAAATTTTAGTCTGCCTTTCAGGGTTGTGGTAAGAAATACACACACGCACACACACACGCACATACACACACACACACACACAGAGAGAGAGAGAGAGAGAGAGAGAGAGTTGAGGTTTCAGCACAGGAAAATCATATATATGTTATTTGCTGGTACATGTGAAGATTGATGAACATGAATCTGCAAGATACATGATTTTTTCAGAACAAAGTACACACACACACACACACACAGAGAGAGAGAGAGAGAGAGAGAGAGAGAGAGAGCACTGAGAAATCTCACACATGAATAAAGTAAGATTTCTAGTGTACAATGAGAGCATGACATTTTAGGATTGTATTACTTCTGTTGTGCTTCATGAACTCTCCTATTACTTAAAATGTCTAGTCAAGTCATCAATGTACCCCAGTTCCCCCCACCCTCCAAAAAAATCTTGTTTGGCACTCTTGGTTAGAAATCTTTTTGTTCTTTAGCTGATTTTTTAAAAAACAAATAATATATACTTCTTATCTGCTTCTGTTACAGAACATGATAGCCTAGCAAATCTGATATGTCATTTGAACAGCCTATCTCTCTCTGCAGCCTTCCTATGTGAAAGTGTGTGTGTGTCTCACACTCTTTCCTCAGCCCCCATTCTTTGAAAATTGAGCAAGTGATGTTTGATACAGCTAAATATTATTTATTTATGTATTTGACTTGTGTTTTTAGAAAGGTGTGCCTAGATATTTGTGAAGTAAAGCTACAGTCTAAGTTGTTATGTTTCTTATGGCCATTGTCTTGAACCAAACTGCATAGTGAACTCGTATTGTTATGAACAAAAGGGAGAGATGACTCCAATATCTTTTTTTCCCTAGTATAATGGTGAATATAATATGAGGAATATCATATATAGGCAGCTATCACACAAGGGGCTTATTACATCAGTTCTGTGGATTAAAATGCTAGTATTTCTGTCCTGATTTCTAAAATTCCTTTCACACTACAGTACCTGTTGCATTAAGGAACTGTGACTTTTCCAGCTGATGTACTGGCATTTCGCACAAATGTCTTTCACACAGCTGCAGTGAACAATGTCTTATTTTCATCACTCACCCATTATACACATGTGTGCTGTAGATCTCCCACAATTCACTGTGAGTTAGTGTCTGGACATGGGTATGTATGGGAAAAGGAGGAAAAGAATGCTGCTACCCACACTTATGCCAGCAAAAAACATTGGTGCATGCCCAAAGGGTGGGAATGCATTGCATGCCGGCATGACTCTTACATGAGTGGCTGCAGCTAGCACAGAACTCTCACGATTTTTGAAGTTCCCAAGCTTGCAAATGGATTGTTTCTATAATCATTTATCACAGAAATGAACGCTAAACTTTTATATTCCACTATATTTCTGGAACTAGCTTTTATGTCATGTGAAAGAACAGAAAGAAGTGGAAATTACCAGGTAAGAAATCATTGAAATAATGGAATAAACTGCAGTATGAAAGCAGCCATACTTTTACAGGGAGCTACTGAGTCAAAAGATCTTTGTTGCTCCCTATAAAATATTTGTTTGCTTGTTTGTGTGTGTGTGCGTGCATACATGGGGAAATGCTATACATCTTGCAATGTCTTTAAAAGATCATTTATATCAGGGATAGGGAAGATGTGGCCTTCCAGATGTTGCTGGACTCCTACTCCCATCTTTCCCAGCTAGCATGGGCAATGAGCAGGAAAGATGGGAGTTAGATTCCAGCAACATCTGGAGAGCTACCTGTTCCTCATCCCTGATTTATATGAAGGGGAACAGTTTCTATAAGTGGGGATGTTTGAGGAATGTGATCTATGTGAATCCTGATTCAAACCAACTACATTATCCCTGGCCATTGAGCACGCTGACTTGGTCTGATAGGTGTTGTAGTATACAACATCTGGAGGGCACGAGGTTGGGGAAGGCTGCTCTAAGCACAGCAACATGAACAAATTGGAGTCATTAGGCCTCACTCCATGACTGCTGTATGCCTTGATGTTAAGCATCAGTGAAGTAACCAAAAATAACATAGGGTTATATCCATTGCTAGCCTTGCTCAGTGTAGGCCCATTGAAATTAATGGCCATGACTAACTTAAATGCATTCATTTCAATGAGCCTCCTCTGAGTAAAATATTGTTGGCTACAGCCCATAATATATGTCTGATTCTGATAAAAGAAATCACGTACTTTCACTTAGATATGTAGGAATATCTGTCTCCTGTTAGGAACTATGCACCTTGAACCACTGAGTGAGGTTGCCTTTGTAAAGGAAGTAAACTTTGCTACAGAATGTACACATTATTTTAATTCTGTATTGTTGATGAACTCTCAAATGTTCTTTGGGTTATTTATTTTGCTTTGTGGATCACAATCAGCTTCTCATTCACCAGCTCAATCAACAGCCGGAGTTTCATTCTCCCCATCTCCAAATTATTCGTCAAAACTGAATTTGGTATGCCTTTTATTACTCCCCTGCCCTCCTCCTTCACTTTTTTTTAAATGACACAAGCTTACACAAATTCAAAGCTGAGTACTAGTAACAGTGCTCAATTATAGTGATTGTAACCAGTGAAAAGGAACCTCTTTATATATCTATTACACATGATGAGATTCCGGTTATCAAAGGCCTTTGTAGCTTTGCATTTCAGAAATGTTAAGAGGGCACTCAGAAGTATTCTTTCAAAGGGATATGGTACATAGTTGAATATAGCAGTGTTGGAATATTTCAAACCCAGATTAACGATGGTTTTTTTTCCCCAGTCCAGAAAACTATAACTGATGTTGAGAATGGATGAGACATTCAGTGGCCTGGTTTACACATCTTGTTAAGCCAAACTATGGATTACCAGGACCATGCAAATGTCCAGACTATAAAAGAGGAGCTCAAACCCACTTTGCTCCTCCCCAATAGTCCATCCAGCTTAGTATTGTCTACACTGACTGACAGTGGATCTCCAGGGTTTCAGACAGGAGTTTCTCCCAGCCTTACTTGGAGATGCTGGGGATTGAACATGAATCTTCTGCATGCAAAGAAGATACTATACCACTGAGCTATGGGTCTTTCCCAAGGTTTTTGTGGAAGAAAATTGATTCAGTTCACATTTCAAGGCAAACCTACCTAATTCATATTTTCAGAAACGATATGCAAAGTGAAACACACCCATCCTTCAAAAGTCACTGTTCTCTGAATTTTGCAGTGCGGTTCTCCAGCCAAGAAATGAGAAACTGAAATTGACAGATTCACTGTCCCTAGACTCAGGCTCTGAGCTGACCTCACCCACTTAGGTTAGTCTTTTGGCCTTCTTGAGAGGACTATAAAGGGCTTCCTGACCGGGCTCAGATTTTGCCTGAACAACATTGTCTTCCTGGCTGTGGTGCAGTTCAGTTTGCTTCTCTCTGCTGTGATTCCTAGCTCCCCTCTGATAGATGCCTACTGCTTGGTTCTGGCAAGGTGAGCCTCAAAGTAACTCCCAGTGTGGTGTTTCCTTGTTCCATGATGCACAAATCTCTATGTTTTTCCCGTTTCTCACTTTTCCAGTCTTCTGTTGAGTTCTCCACATTTCCTCATGTTTTCTATTTTTAAAAAAGTCCTCATGAAAATTCATTAGCATTTTAGTGCAGTTTTCCCTTAATATAATTTTTGTATGCAAATTTCCTGATAAAACCTTTTTGCAAACAATTCCCTCTAACGTAATGCAATTGCTACTCTGGACTCCTTCAGGAAGAAAGGCAGGATATAAATGCAATCAGTAAATAATAATTACCTATCTACCTACCTATCTACAAATATTCAATTTTTACGCATACTTCCTCCTAATATACACATTAGTTGCTTGGATTTGTTTTGTTATTTTTATAGCATTCTACAGAGATGCTTGCAAAAAGACAGATGGTTTCCAAAGGCCCTGCCTCTGCCATGAGGAAATGTCTGGTCCTGAGATCTGAGGTAGTCATTATTCTCCTTCTCATGCACAGAAGCATAATTTTGAGTTGAGGAGTTAGGCAGGCCAGTTTGACTGTGATCTCTCTCTGCTTTTTGTTATCTTCACCTCTTTCACCAAAGGTAAGGGTGTTTTTTGTTTTGTTTGTGCCTCACAACATATGGAGGAATAAGCAAGGTGGACTCATAACTGGGATGGAAATTAATGCCATTTTGATCCAGAAACAGTCTGGAATGGATCTAGGCCACTGGAGTGCTCCTTTCAAGTGGGAGGAGATTGCATTTTGAGCTTCACCTACTGAAACCTCACCAGTATATCCATGGAATGTGTCCCTTGATTTGACTTACTGCAGGAGGGATGAACCTGTGGCTCTCTAAATGTTATTGGACTCAAATTCCCATTATCCCCAGCCTACACTGTGTGTGGCCAGAGATGATGGCAGCTGTAGTCCAATAACATCTGAAGGCCCAAAGGTTCCCCTCCTTGCTGTAGACCTTGGGCTGCAGGATCATAATTGATTTCATAAGTGGTGAGTTCAGTCTCTATTTGGATGAATTTCCCCATGCAGTTATATAAAGTGAATGATTCCAGGTCCACTGGTACCATGGAATGTGCAGCAATTTCCCATGGATATTTTGAAACACATTCCCCAGTTTCTCACAAATAAGAAATTCCCGTCCAAATGGCTTTGGTGCCTCCTTAGTTGGGCTCTGCTGCCTATTGGATTAAAGACATGCGTTCTAGCATATTTTTTTAAAAGAAATAACCCTGGATTTTGGTAAATAAAGGCAGTAATGCCCCCCAGGGGAGAGCATATACAGCCTATCATGTAAATCCTCCTTAGTTTGCGGATTATAGATCTGATATAGCACAGCAGCTCCCTCAAAGCCATTGCAAGTCTATTGTGCCACTGTGCATTAGTGACAGCTCTGGATTATGGCTGTGCACTAAGAATCCACAGGAAGTACTTTCTTGAAATTTATAATACGCATTTCTTCACTGACATTACTTAAGGTTCTCCCCATTCCTTTACAAATACCCAAAGACATGAGCTAAATGGCCTCCTCCTTTTTTCTTTTAATGTGACTTAGGGTTTGATAAAGGCAAAAAATTAGGACACAGTGCTGTTGTAATTGTTTGATTATTGTTATTCTTTTGCTTGAGGGGTTTTAGCTGCTGTGTTACAGCCTTCCAAACTACAGAACCATTACAACATCTAAAGCCTCTTGCTTCGGTTGCACTTTCTAAAAGGAAGGGACAGTGACTCAGTGATACATGCTCTTCAAGCGGGAGGTTCCAGGTTCAATCCAGCTAAGGTACAGTGATTCCTCTGTTGGAATTCTGGAGAGTCGCTGCCAATTAGACTGGATAGTGTTGGGTGAGATGGATCAACCATCCGACCAGTTATGTAAGATTCCTGTGGCCATGTGAGATGTGCTATAGAATTATTAAACGGGACTAAGCCATCATTGAAAATAGTTATGGTATCCATCTGCCTACTTGCACCTTGCCCCCCCCAGTTTCTCCCATCATGACCTAACCACCTGTGCAGTCCCTCCATGCTGCAATCTATCTGACTGTGTTGGTGATATCTACCACTGTGGTATTGACTGTGCTGAAGTAGGCTAAATACCTGGAATAACACAACTGTGTCATTGGGTGGGTGGAGGAAATATGCAGCAACTGTAGAAAGTAGGAGCTCTCTAACATATTCATATGACTAACATATTCATACTCTTTGAGAACATCAGATCCACTTCATAATAGTTTAATTAGCCTTTGCTTCCTGTCATGTAATTCACCTTCATTTGTGTAATTCTCTTTTATTGTGATAATTCATCTTCCTAATGTATGAGACTGAAGCTCCCAGGAAGCTAGTGTTAAGTAAAAACCCTGGATTGGCCAATTGACCCATTTTGATCAAGTAATTCATCACCATTTCAAATGATGCATTTCCATCTTAATCCAATTATATTAATTTTCAATTGTACAGATATATCAGTTGAAAAAAGTTGTTTTGAATCATATTTCCATTGCTAGATTCCTCAAACCACCTACAGAAAGCTTTTTTAAAAAATAAGCCCACCTGTCACGAATTTAAGGATGTTCAGGTCCCGCCTGAGGAATTTCACAACACTGTGCCATATCTGAATCGAAACAAATTTCCTCAGAAGCTCCTCCCAATCTAAAAACTACAAATTTGCTTGGACATTTGAAAAACATGGCAAATCTAGTGCTCAGTCTTGTCAGCTTTGACCCCAAAGTGTGAAAAGTAGCCTTGGAATTCATAGGCAACATGCAATGATGTCAAATATTGTATTTTTGATTCCTGGTAAATGGGTTGGGTGGCCCCATTCATCATAAGTAGAGAGTCACCATTCACGAGGAAAGACCCCAGAGGCAGAGAAGGTCATGCACTTCGGCCTTGGGTTGAAAGTATAAGGTCTCATTGCACTATATTATATTTAAAGCAATGATTTACTACTATAAATAGCCATGGCTTCCTTCAAAGAATCTGGGGGACTGTAGTTTGTTGAGAATGCTGAGAGTTGTTAGACCCCTATTCCCCTCACAGGGCTACAATTCCCAGAGAGGTTTAACAGTCAATCCCTATTTGTGGGGAGATCTGGGAATTGTAGCTCTGTGAAGGGAATAGGGATCTGTAACAACTCTCAGCACCTTTAACAAACTACAGTTTCCAGGATTCTTTTGGGGAAGCCATGGCTTTTTGGTATGATACTGCTTTAAATGTATCATACAGATGGAGCCTGAATCAGAATTCAGAGTTGTGACTCGGCATTGAAATAAACAAAAATCCCTCCTCTTTGATGATAACTCAATATATGAAAGGTGACTCAGCTTAAACACATCATTCTCTTTTCTGATGAGATATACTATATGTCAGTGATGGAAATAACCTTCTTTGTGGTGGTACCCTGTCTTTAGAATGCCCTCCCCTCAGAGGTGTGGTGGGTACGAAAGTTTTATTCTTTCCGGCACCAGCTGAAAAACTGATTTATATGCTCAGGCTTTTGTATTTGATTAGTTGTGTTTAGCCTTATGTAGGAAATACTGTTGCTTGTTCCATTGGTGCAGAGGGTTTTAAGTATGTTTCATTGCTCTCATTGCATTATTAGAAGTTACTGTTTGTTTGTTTGTTTGTTTTATAAATGAGGATGCACCATGCTCTGAGGTCATTATGAGGAACGGAGGGCTAAACACATATTTAACTAAACATTTATGATGTTCAAATGTAAGTGCTTATGTTTATGTAGCAAAAATAGCACATTCACATAGAAGAAGGAGGTACTGGTAGGCTTGAGAGAACCTTGAGCAATATAAGCATTTGGGGGGGGCAGTGTTCAGTGGGCAGAGAATGCTGACTGACTAATGTTGGAGGATGAAAATCCAATTTTCATCTAAAGTTGGGGGATGGGTGACTTCCGGGAAGGGTGACTTCGCCTGTGCCTGCCTTTGAGACGAGCTCTCGTCTCAGAAGAAGCTTTTTCAGTTTTAAAATCAGTCAGAACGTTTTTTTTTTTGACTGGTAGAGACTTTCTCCCGGGCAGGGAGAAACCTAGAGATTAACCACAAAAGCTTGTGTTTGTTGGGGGGACTGGATTTCATTAGTTTATGAAAGAAGGTTCAGCCAGCAACGCCGGACGGACTTCCAACCAAGCTCTAACTGATTAAGCGAGATGTTTATCTTTTCTTTAAAGATAAACGGATTTTAACAGGCAAGCATCCTTCTTTCTATTTTTATCATCTGGCTTAAATTGTTGCAACAAAAAGAGATTTGTCAATGAATCAGCTATAAAGAATCCCTGGGTGAGTTATAACTCTTCTCTTTCATTCACGAAATTAAGGAGGAAAGAAATCGTAATAGCTTATCTTTGTTTTTTATTGCAAAAAGCTGGCCTGGAATTGTACATTTTAAAGATACAAACGGATGAGGGATTTCTATTCCGAGGAGAAAAAATAAATAAATCTGATTTATGAGCTTTTGAGTATTATATGTCTGGGACTATTTTTTCTGGTCTATTTCATTCTGACGAATCTGCTTGTTCTGGATGCCACTAACTGTTTTGATGCTGTGAACTAAATTTGTTTTGCATTCCTGAGCATATAAGAGATAAGGCAGGCTGTGTTGGCTACACTGTGATGTCATCAGGCTTGGAATATTAACCACTTTGTTGCTGGAATAAGAAGTGGCTTTTTTTTTCTTCGTGGTTTTAAGAATGGCAATCAAGAAAGTGACTGAGAATCTGGAAGTAACTATGTTTCAGAAAATAATGGATGAGATTGAGATAATGAAACAAACCCTGAGACAGGGTAGACAGGAGATGAAAATTGAATTTGGCAAAATGAAGCAGGAGCTTAAACAAATAGGGGATTTTGTGAGAGAGGAGGTTGATGAGATCAGAGATACAAATGGTCAAGCATTAGAAGACGAAAAAAGAAAAATTAAAGGGAAGATGCAAGCCCTGGAGATTGGAACAAATGTGGAACTGGAAAAAGACTTGGAGTTTATGGATATTTGTCAGGCCCAGGATGAGACTCAGGAACCAGACCAGAGGTTGTAAGTAATTCGTGTTTTATTAGGGTAATGTCCAAGCAAAGACTGCGTCTTCTCATGAAGCAATACAGGGATACAGGTCCTGCGGCATTGGGAGAAAGTTGACAGAGCAAGGGGCTGCTTCCCGCCTGTTCTTTAAGAAGGGGCCAAACGGGGGACTTCCAGGAAGGGTGACTTCACTTGTGCCTGCTTTTGAAACGGGCTCCCGCCGCAGAAGAAGCTTATTCAGATATAAATCAGTCAGAACATTTTTTTTTTGACTGATGAAATTTCTCCCGGGCAGGGAGAAACGTAGAGATCAACCTCAAAAGCCTGTTTTTGTTGGGAGGACTGGATTTCATTAATTTATGAGAAAAGGTCCAGCCAGCAATGCCGGACGGACTTCCGAACAAGCTCTATCTGATTAATGCGATACGTTTATCTTTTCTTCAAAGAGAAAACGGACTAACAGGCAAGCACCCTTCTTTCTATTATTTTTTTTTACTTGGTTTAAATTGTTGCAGCAAAAAGAGATTTGTCAAATGAATCAGCTTTAAAGAACTTCTGGGTGAGCTATAACTCTTCTCTGTTATTCACGAAATTAACAGCTTATCTCTGTTTCTATTGCAAAAAGCTGTCCTGGAAGTGCATTCTAAAGATATAAACAGAAGAGGGATTTCTATTCCGAGGAACATTATATTGTCTGGGACTATTCTCCTTTTGGTCTATTTTATTTTGACGAATCTGCTTCTTCACGACGCCACTAACTGTTTTGATGCTGGGAACTAAATTTGTTTTGTATTCTTGAACATAGAGAGATAAGGCAGGCTGCTCTGTTTATACTGTGATGTCATCAAGCCTGGAATATTAACCCAACTGTTGCTGAAATAAGAAGTGGTTCTTCTTTATTTTTGTTTTGTTTTGTTTTTGTGGTTTTAAAAATGGCAATCAAGAAAGTGGCTGAGAATCTGGAAGTAATTATGTTTCAGAAAATAATGGATAAGATTGAGATAACAAAACAAACCCTGCGACAGGGCAGTAAGGAGCTGAAAATGGAACTGAGCAAAATGACGCAGGAGCTTAAAGAAATAGGGGATCCTGTGAGAGAGGAGAATGAGATCAGAGATGAGAAAAGAAAAAATAAAGGGAAGATACAAGCCCTGGAGATTGGAACAAATGTGGAATTGGAAAAAGATCTGGAGTTTATGGATATTAGAAATAAAATCTACTGTTTGGAATTTAACGTTATCTCTGAAGAAATTAATGAAGATATTAGAGATAAAGTTATCAATGGCTTGGATAATCTTCTGGACTGGAATGATGTGATGGAGCTTGATATAGAGAAAATCTATGGAATTAACTGCAGCCATGTGACAATGGAAAAACTCTCAAGAGATGAGCCAGTGCATTCTGTAAAAAAGAAGAACAGAGATATGACTTTACAACAATATTTCAGCAACTTATTCAGAATTGATGGCAAGAAAATATTTGGGATAGAGGAAATTCCCATCAGACTCTTATTATATGACTATGGCTATGACAGCAAGATTATTATGGAATACTGATAATGGAAGATTGGACACTGAAATTACTGGACTTAACAGGACTATTGAAGATGGAAGATGGAATTAATATGGATAATGGAATAATGGCTATTGAAATTATTGGACCTAACAGATTTTGATGAGATGGATTAATCGATATGTTTATTTGGACTATGGTTATGACAATAAGATTATTATTATTATTAACGAGATGGATTAATCGACATGTTTATTTGGAGAAAAATTGATAGATATATTTCTTAAAGAATTGAAACCTCTCTTTGACTTTTTGTGGAAAGAATAAAGTAATGTTTATGAGATTTGATGATTAATTAAGATAACTACTGGAGGAAAGTGATTTTATAATATAATTTAAGAGACAGGATTGTTATATATTGTAGACCTATAACTGATTTGATCTGCGACAAATGGGAAGTCAACATTTTATTTTTTTGTTTAATCATTTTTGTTTTGTTTTGTTTTTTGTCTTTGAATGTTTTATGATTTTGTTTTGTATGTTTTATGAAAATTTGAATAAAAATTATTGTAAAAAAAAAAAGAAGGGGCCAAACGGGCGCACAACCTTTCGCTCCTCCTTAACTGCCCCTCAGGTACTGCCTGCCTTCCCCCCCTTCTCTCCTGTCTTTTCAGCTGTCTACGTGTGCGTGGTGAGGGGGGAAGCATCGGCCCCTCCTCTTCTGAAGTTTCCGATTCCAGTATGGGGGATAGGGGAGGAGCTGATGGTAAACTGCCTCGCGCTTTTCTGCTGTGGGCAGCCCTCCCTCTTGCTCTGAGCTTCGGAGAAGGGGAGGCGTGAGAATGTCCAGGGAGGATTCTGAAACTTCAAAGCTCTCAGGCTCCCCGTTGCTAGGCGACCCTATCACTGGCATTTCCTCTGTTTCGTCTTCACTCCAAAGGGGGGAAGTTCCTCCCCCTCCCCTCTGCCATCCGTCTGAATCCTCTTCTCCAAACTCCCCGGGACCCCAGCTCTGCCTCTCGACTATATTAGAGATAAAGTTTACTGTTTGGAATTCAGCGTTGTCTCCGAAGAAATTAATGAAGATATCAGAGATAAAGTTATCCATGTCTTGGATAAATTTCTGGACTGGAATGATGTGATGGAGTTTGACATAGAAAAAATCTATAGAATTAATTACAGATATGTGACAATGGAAAAACTTTCAAGAGATGTGCCAGTGCATTTCGTAAAAAGAATAGAGATATGACTTTACAACAATATTTCAGCAACACATTCAGAATTGATGGCAAGGAAATATTTGTGATAAAGGAAATTCATATCAGACTCTTATTATATGACTATGGCTATGACAGCAAGATTATTATGGGACACTGATAATGGAAGAATGACTACTGATATTATTGGACCTAACAGGATTATTATGGGTGCAAGGATGGAAGATGGAAGATGGAATTAGCATTGATAATGGAAGAATGGCTATTGAAATTATTGGACCTAACAGATTTGATAAGATGGATTAATTGACATGTTTATTTGGAGAAAAAATGATAGATATATTTCTCAAGGAGTTGAAACCTCTCTTTGACTTTTTGTGGAAAGAATAAGGTGATGTTTATGAGATTTGATGATTAATTAAGATAACTACTGGAGGAAAGTGATTTTGTAATATAATTTAAGAGACAGGTTTGTTATATATTGTAGACCTATAACTGATCTGTGACAAATTGGAAGTCAACATTTTATTTTATTGTTTAATTTGTATTTTTGTTTTGTTTTGTTTTGTTTTGTTTTTGAAAATTTGAATAAAAATTAATGATAAAAAAATAAAGTTGGGGGATGGGCTGTTCTGAAAGATGTCTTGGCTGACTGACTTGAATAAGGAACAAGGGTACTCCACAAAGTGCAACATTTTGTGGTAGATCTCTGTTGTGAGCATATGACCTTCTCCAGACAACCTGTTTATTGAGCACTCATACTCATTGGCTTGCAGAAAGCTTTCACATAAGTTAACAATGCCTGGTCTTCATTATGAATTTGTCCTGATTTGTTTGCAAGGATGTTATATGAGAATGACCATTCATTCTGATTTGCTTACAGGGTCTTTATACTTCTTTCTATTAGTCATTCATACAACCCAGGTTTTTCAGTGCATCGGTCACTTTCTGAACCACAAAATCAACTTTTAAAAAAAAGAAATTTAAGAAGTGGATTTGTTGGACTAGGGCAGGTGTGGGGGAGCCCTGGCTTCCAGATCATCATCATCATCATCATCATCATCATCAATTACCACCCTTCATCCAAAGATCCCAGGGTGGGTTACAACCGTTTTAAAATATGACATTAATAACAATTTAAAAGCAACCTAAAATCCCAAAATGGGATGGGTCCTAAAAATACATGTCTCGGGTATCAAAGGCCAGGGAAAGAGGTGCATCTTCAACATTCACCTAAACTGTACAGCAATGTTAGTCAGTTGTTGCTGAACTAGAACTCCCATAAGTCTTAACAAGTATGATCAATGGGCAGGGATTATGGGAGTTGTAATTCAGCAACATCTGGAGGGCCAAAGGTTCCCCATACCTGTACTAGGGCAACAGAGCTCCTTAATTCATCTTAACTGGGCAAACCTAAATTCCTGGTATGTGCTTGAATACATCCTGTAAAATACTGATGGTTTGGAGGCAAAGTAGTTCTGAAGTTCCCCTTCTAATGAAGAAACCTCAAGAAATATATGCCTGTTGGTGTCTATAAGGAGAAACTTAAGGCAAATAATCTTTTGACTTGTTGAAAATATGTAGAGTTCTTTTTTTACATATTTGATTCAACCAAGTGCAGTCTGCAACAATCAGCAAATTCAATAGAACAATGGCAACAATAACAAATACATGCTAGATTTTTACCTTTCTGAATTATTGGGAAAATAAAGACTGTCTCTTCTAAATAGTATGAATTAAAGTGATCCAGGAAAGTAATCTGCCATATGTTAAAAATGAAAATGAATGTTGAGTCTACTTTTCCAGGCAGTGTTATTTTGGCAGAGACATGATATTGACAAAAACCCCTTTTCGGGGTTCTGTTTTGATGTCCTTTGGGTGGGGAAAATTTTCTAATATTTTTTTTCCTAATCATCATCTACTTTAGAAAAAAGATGAAAAAACTTTGGGAAAAAATGTTGGGTGTCAGCTTTAAAGGTATATGTTACACAGAGGAACATAGGAAGCTGGGCCATCTAGTTCAATATTGTCTGCACTGACTGGCAGCAGCACTTCAGGGTTTCAGGCTGGATTCTCTCCCAAGGAGGATGGAAGGATTTGTCACTTTCGGTTCTCTCAGTTTTTCATTGCTCCTGTCTTAAATTCAGTTCTCCTAGTCTCTGCAGCCATTGGTGAATTTTTCTTTTAAAATATCCTCATGAAAATTCTTCACCATTTTAGTGTGAAATTCTCCTAATAAACATATTTTTGTCTGCAGTTTTGACTAATGGACACATTTTTGCAAGCAATTTCTCCTAATAGAATGCATTTTGTATATTATGTTTATTTATTTATTTATTTATTTATTTTGTTCGATTTATATACCGCCCACAGCCCAAGGGCTCTCAGGGCGGTGCACAACATATATATATTACTAAGATATAAATTTTTATGCACACTTTCTCCTAATATATACGTTTTTTGAAAACATTGCTTGGTTGGAGAACTGCATTGCAAAATTCAGATAAGTGCGAAATTCAAAGGATGACTTCATCTTGGTTCTCAAATTTATTTGGAAAGAGTTAATTTGATAGATTCAGCCTGAAATGTAAACTGATTTCTCCCTTATCCCTACTCCCAGCATTGCCTGGAGATCCTAGGGATTGAGTCTGAGACCTCCTATACGCAAAACAGATGTTCTACCACTGATTGAACCACACTCCTTCCCCATTTTAGGTCACCCATAAAATTCAGTATTTATTATAGTTACCGGTTAGTGTGGAAAGTACCAATGAGTTCTGTCTTCCTTAGTATGTCACACTCTGTCAGGAATTAAATCTTTGCGACAAACTTGACCTGTTTTGCACCTCCCGGTCTAACTTGTTATCAACTGGCTTTCATCTCAAAGTCCTCTGATGCTGTTTTTGGCTCAACGAATGTATCAAAATCCATTTATAAGTGTCTACTTTGAGAGAAATGCACACATTTAGAAATGCCTATATAAATATTTCCATCCGGTTCATACACACATAATATATGACCCATTTGCAGATTCATGCAGAAAGAGGATGGAATGGAATGGATGAGCGAGCCCCTGAGGAAGTGGGATGAACTGGAAATAGAGTGGATCTGTGGAGAAAACAGGAGCAGTGAAGTCTGGTCCATTAGCATGAATAGAGCACTGCCCCACCAACCTTAGCCTGTCCTGAATCAGCTTTCATCTGCCTGCTTCAAGCTTCTTCATCCTTAGTCTCAGTGTTGCACTTCTAGAACTTGCCAGGGACAAAGACGGTGACCAAGCTAGAATGAGTTGGCCCTACCTGTCATTGGTTCTGGCTCCACCTACTGTCGGTCCCTCTACCTTCTCCCCTACCTTGACATATGTCCCCATGGGACAGATGTCCCTATCTAAGAGATATGACCACATGCTTGGTCTGTTCCCATCCAAATTTGACAGGAACTAACTTGTTGATTAACTTGCTGTGACTATTCACATGTAGAGGGGTAAATATATATATATATATATATATATATATTCTAAACTTGTATTTAGGTTTTGAATAACAGGAAGTAACTATTGCTTAAATCTAGTGGGCCTTTTTGTGTCAGCATGGTGTTAAATCCTGCTCACAGTACATTTGCTATTTAATGGTATACATCCATAGGATTTCAGAAAGCAAGTTCTCTGTTGATGAAATGGATTCTTTGAGGTGCCTCTTCTCATTATAGGGTGAACTTTATCCAGGGTAGTTCTATGCACCCTTCTTTGAATAATAATAAGAAGAAATGGGAATAAACTAGCTATAATACCATGGGAAAATACCATGGGAAATGAATAACTACCTAGGAAGACTAAATAGGCACCATCCACCAAAGAATTAATAAATACATCATTTAGGCTATTATATAGAGGCTGGGAAATTGTTTCATAACATGCCTGTCTCCCCCCCTTCTCTTTTGTTTATGAATGGAGACAAGGATGGTGCTCATAATTCTTCATGCTTCTGCATAAATGGTGGAGAAAGCTGAAAAACATTTTAAAAAAACTAAATAGGAGATATATCACCAGTCATGATAGGTGTGCCTTCTTGGCCAGACCCAATTTCCTTTAACATCTGGGTTATGAGAAATTCAGACTTGACAAAGGAGGCAATTAGTTTGCTGAATGACAACAGGAAATGTCACCACCAGCTGTAAACTATGACTCTATTCATTATTGTGTTGGCAAGTCTCATCATTAGGAACATTACAATAATCAGTTTTCTGTCGCTGGAGATCAGCACCTGCATTTTTCCTTCCCAGACACCTTTAATTTTCAGTTGCAAGTACTATAGTTTCACCTGCTATTTTTACCTTCCCTTTCCCCTCCTCTACCAGCCCTGAAATGCGACAATAATCTCAAATGCAAAACTGAACCATTTCCCATAATGGGTATTAAAAATGGAAGGTGTGAATACTGACATATTCAGCCTTTGCTAAGGCGCTATTAATAGATGCCTAATGAAACAGGAGAGCCAAATCTGTTTGAAAGAAAGGAGGATAAACACTGCGAAGAGAATGTCAAACCCATTGACATATCATTAACACGCAGACATCTTTTACGTCTGAGCTGAAAGCAAGCAATTAATATTTTAGGATTGGTGAGATTCCTTTCTCTCTCTCTCTCTCTCTGTGTGTGTGTAGTTGTCTTGGTGAGAGCTTTTGGGCTGCTGCTTAAAGTGAGTTTGCCTGCTGATACTCAACCAGGCAACTCTACCCTCAATAAGGGTGACCAAGTGCAAAACAGAACAGCTTTCTTTCACCATCATTGCTTAGAAGAGGGAAGTTCAGCAGGTGTAGCACATCATGCAAGCTACACCTGTTAAAATTCCCTCTTTATCACAACTATGCTCTTTTTATACCTGGCCACCTTAGCTATCAGCCATCCAGACTGGTGCTTTTCATGGAACTCTGGGGGTCCAGGGAAGCTTAGCTTTCATTCCTTGATGAGAAGATATCTGATGGTGGAAAAACATTGCTGAAAGACAGCATGCTTGCTATTGGCAAAGCACCTCCTCTGGTATCAATAGAGAAGCACATGGGCAACTTGTAGGTTTCACTTTGGTTAAGGCAAGTCAATAAGCATGCTTCACGATTTGAGGCCTATCTGCACTGCATGCACTTTTAAAGCTGTATCATACCACTTTAGATAGTCATGGGACCTGTAGTTTGTTAAGGGTGCTGTGAGTTGTTAGGAGGTCCCAATTTCCCTCACAGAGCAATAGTTTCCAGAGTGATTTAGCAATCAATCCCTCTTCCTAGGGACTCTGGAAATTGTAGCTCTGTGAGGGGACTAGGGGTCTCCTAACAACTCTCAACACCCTTAACAAACTATAGTTCCCTGGATTCTTGTGAGGAAGCTATTGCTATTTAAAGTGATATGCAAATGTATAATGTATATACATTTAAATGTATAATGGAGATGGGGCCTGAGTCTGTATGTGCCAGAAGCCCACAGGGGTGGTGAACCTGTGGGTCTCCAGATATTGTTGGACTCCCAGTTCTCATCAGCCCCATTCAGCATGGCCAATGATCAAGGATGATTGAAATTGTAGCCTACCAACATCTGGAGGTCACCATGTTGGTTATCCCTGCTTTTTTAAAAACAACAACAGTGGTTCCCCATCAATCCAGGTGGCATGGAAAACACTCCATGTGAATATGTGGTTGTTGTTTTCCGAGGGAGACACAGATCAAGATCAATGCTATTCAAACTTATGGCATCTTCTGATGTGCCATCCCAGCACCTCTCACCTGTCTCATGCACCTTTTGACTATTGGCTTTCTGATCCAAGATTCAGGCTTTCGGCACCCTCTTCCTATATGCTACACTTCCTTGTTATGCTGTCCAATGAGCAGCATAATACAGAAATGCACTTCTTTCCCCCATGTTGCAGCCGCTTCAAGTTGCACAGAAAGGTGTGAACACAGTGGTGGTGCAGAAGAGGGCATGGAAGTGACCTGGAAGACTGTTTGGAGATTTATTGGTCCCAGGCTATGGTCTGAAGGCACATGAGGCCAGCACCCTGCTGAAGCTAAGCAGGGTCAGGTCTGGTCAGTGCCTGGATGGGAGACCATCTGGGAACCATATATAAGCTGTCTTGGGTTTCTATCATGAAAAGAAAGGTGGCGTATAGCTATAATAAATAAATAAGAATAAATAATATTCATATGCTCCAGTAATCGTGACTTCCTAGGGGAAAGGCCATAGCTCAGAGACAGAGCATCTGCTTCACACATAGAAGGTCCCTGGCATCTCCATGTAGGGCTGGGAGAGGCCTGAAACACTGAGGAGTTGATGTCAGTGTAGACAATACTGAGCGAGGTGAACCAAAGGGTCTCAGTATACAGCAACGTCCTGTGCTCCCATGTTCCTTCATACTGTTCATGCTATTCTTTATAATAGTGCTGATGATGACTACACCAGTGTGAAGATATATCAAATGCATAGCTATTAAGAAGGCATGATTGTGTGGCTAAGTCCTGGTTCTGAATCCCCTCCATATGCACACATTCTCTTAAACATGTCAAACTTTTCTACTTTCCTTGTTGAGAGATGTAGATCTAAGATGATTTGGGTCATTTTCTGCAGTTGGGACATTGATAACGGACAAGATTCCTGTACAAAGCCAAGGCTTTGCAACTTGTCTCAACCTTATTCAAGATATTTATGGTATTTCTGATCTCTCTCTCTCTCTCTCTCTCTCTCTCTCTCTCTTTTTCACACACACACACCCCAACACCAACACCAGAACTTGGCATGCGCTTTCTCAAGGGCCCACAAATATGTCATGTAATTGTCATTTGTGAAATGACTTTTGTCTCTTTAAGACAGCCTTTCTAATCTAGTGCCCTCCTGATGTTTTGGGCTACAACTCACATATTTCCTGAATATTGGCCTTGCTGGCTGGAGCTGATGGTAGTTGTAGTCAGAAACATCTGGAGAGCATCAGGTTGGGAAATACTGTTTTATGAGCTGCTATTCTAAATTTATTCCACATTGTTTTGTTTTTTAGAACTTTGTCCCTGTTTATCTCTGATATTCAGTACATACCTAATCCCTACACTTGATTACCTTTCCCATTTTGGCGAATACATCTATCTATCTATCTATCTATCTATCTATCTATCTATCTGTCTATCTATCTATCTATCTATCTATCTATCTATCTATCTATCTATCTATCTGTCTGTCTGTCTGTCTGTCTGTCTGTCTGTCTGTCTGTCTGTCTATCTATCTATCTATCTATCTATCTAAATTTTGTGTGTGTGTGTATTTGTATTATCTGTTCAAATATAACAATGTTGATCCAACAAACTACAGTTAATTGGACTGAGAACAAAATGGGGGGCCTGCACATTCCCTCTCCTTCCCTCAGGCTTCCAGCTTCAGTGCTTCTTCCTGTGTTGTTAAACTATCATTTCTTGTGATGTTCAAACTGTGGAGGTGTGTTTTACTTACTGTTTTGAAACCAGGATATGAATATAGGGGGTTCATATAGATTAGGGTTTCAGAAAGTCAACAGAAATAGCAAGCTGCTGGGATTTGGATGGCAATTCCGCATGTAAGAAAATAATTTTCTTAATTTAAGTTTTCTTGTTGTTGATGTAGTTTGTTTTATGTTACCTGCTTTGCCACTGCTGGAGTTGAGGGCACATACCAACTTTGGCATCCATCATTGGAATGGTGCACTAATGACTTGTCAAAACATTGCATATCGGAAGCATACAAGGCCCATTGTTTTCTCATGGCACCATGGATGGCTGCTGGCCATAAGACCTGGAGGAGGCATATAGGCTCTAAAAAGTGATTAGGTGAATACTTTGCCACTAACTTTCAGAAGTTGGTTGTAAAATAAATGGCGGTAACCGGACTTGGCACCTGGAAATTTTCAGAGATGTGAACTTTCAAGCTCAATTGACTGCCTTGGAGCCATACGTCATTGGAAATGCACTCATTTGGGAAGTGAGGCTAAGGAGCATCCAAATGTCATCTATTGTTTCTTTCTAGCAGTCTGCAGAACTCCTGTGGTCATGCAGTGGCTTGGGTCAATGAAGTGCTAACAGCAACCTGTCCTGTTACGTTGCTTGTCTCTCATTGTAGCAGCTCATGACAATCAGGGCTGTGGATTGTGCTGATACAGTTGTCTCTGTTGTGCCTTGAGGACATTCAGAGTGGCGTGTAGGTAATAGACCTCCAGTTCGGCTGTTGTCATCACCTGCTATACTCTCCTGTCATCCATGATTGTGCTTCATTGCATTTTGCATAGTGACACTACTATATAGCAGTGGATACACAGCTTTCAGACTCAAGGCCCACCTTTAACTCCATCCTTCCTTATGAGATGCCTCCTTTCCTACAGACCAACCTTGGAAGCTCGGGGGTGTGTATGTGTCCTGGAAGAGGGCATTCTCTGTGGCAGCCCCTAAGCTGTGGAACTCCCTCCCCACCGAGATGTATATGGCAACTTCACTGTACAACTTTCGGAGAATGCTGGAGATGCACTTCTTTACCCTGGCCTTCAACACTTGAGAGAGATATATTTTAGGACCCATCCTATTTTCTGTGATGTTTTCTGGGTTGTTTTAACTGTTTTAATTGTGTGTTTTAAAATTGTTGCGACCTGCCCTGAAGAGTGAAGTGAGGGCTAATAATAATAATAATAATAATAATAATAATAATAATAATAATAATTTTAAATGCTTTGTCTTAGCAAATGCCCATTTTAGATCTAGTGGGCCTTTCTTGTGTTAGCATGGTGTTAAATCCTGCTCACGGGGGGGGGTTTGGGGGGCATGATGTTCAATGTAGAAGAGGTCAAGCCAGTTCAGACAGGAACTGAGCAATAAAAGCAAATATTATCATATGCATTGTGGATTTTTGGAGGGATATTTACTAAGACCTTCTGTGGATACAGTAGGAAGTACCGGTGGACACTGTGTTTGTGACTCTTGACATATTGCATTATGGTAGCATATACTTGGATAGTTTTTGGAACTTGAGAGTTCAAGCTTGGAATGGCCACCTGCTCCCCAAGATATTAGGTGGCTAGTTATGTGATGGGCTGGCATAACATAATTATGTGAGCATGAAGCTTCCTGCCACAATCTAAGGCTGGCACAATACTTTAGAATTTGCCAGTTTGGTTCTCTGGATGTGACACATCTTTTTATGATTTTAAGGTGACTTTAGTTTTCACCTCCAGGGGACCTGATAACAAAATATTTATACTACATCTTTTCCTTTTGTTTCACAAAAGCCATTGGGGGAATCCAGTGGTGCGGCAGGCAATTTCTGCCTTGTACACTTTACTGTTGAAACTTAAATACTAAATAAACACACCTAGGTTGTCCTAACATGAGTTGCCTGAACCTCTTTTCCAGTCAAACTGAACAGTTTTCTTGTATTTAAAAGGAATGCATCCATTATTCATCTATAAAAGCTTAGTGTTAGGCTAAAATGTGTAAAGAGAAATGCAACAATTACAAAAGGAGATTTCACATAAAAGTAGACCTGTGAGGAAACAAAGCTTAAGCCTGTGACTGTGCCAGCTCTCTGCTTTCAAGTCCATAAAGCCTTTGTATGTGGAGAGGGAATCTAAAACAAAGCTTTGCTCTTTTTCTTTCTTTTTTATGGCATTAAAAATACCCATCTGAAAAATGGATCTTTATCTTCCATGTTCTGAAATGTATTTATCAGAATGGCATATTCTGTTCTGACACAAACTAGATATGTTGGTTTCATTCAGGTCCCCCAACTGCATTTAGAAGGGACATGGTGTATCAGTTGGTCGCTAGCTCTTGTTTTTTAAAAGGTTTCTTGTCTCCTCCTTATCCCTTAAAATGAGTTTTTCTTGAATGTAAAAGTCTTTGCTTCAGATCAAAGTTGTCCTGGAGAAGACACTGCTTTCTGTTAAGAGTCTCACATGATGGGTGAAATTCTCTTTAGGTGCAGAAAGTCAAACGCTGTAAGATTTCCTGTAACGATTCAAAGGAGAAGAGCTTGGATGGGAAGCAGGCGCAGGGAGGGCAGGCTGAATGAGGTGCAGTTGCCCAGCTAAGGTGTGGTAATTACATTTAAATGGATGCGGGAAGGCAAGCTTCCCCAAAGAATAAATAGCGATGTGGAAGCAGTTGAATCTGCACAAGAGTGTCTTTGTCATTTCCCCACCGCTGCCACTGCTTGGCAATTCTTTAATTATTATTATTAAATTTTATTTATGCCCCGCCTTTCGGCCAAAGGCCCTCATGACGGCTTACAAGAAAAATAAACACAGGTATAAGCATACAATAATATACAATATAAACAATACAATATACAAACATTACATTAAATAGAAACAACATTATCATTAATGCAGGGGTAAAGATCCTTTGGCCCAACAGCTGGAGAGTAGGAGGGGAAAATGGCTGAAGGAAGCTGAAATTGACTGAGTAGCTTAGTGCTAGAGCATCTGCTTTGCATGTAGAAGGTTGGAGCTTCAGTCCCTGACATCGCCAGATAGGGCTGGGAGAGACCCCTGCTTGAAACCCTGCAGAGCCACTGCCAGTCAGTGTAGGCACTACTAAGCTAGATGGACCAATGGTCTGACCAATGGTATAAGGCAGCTTCCTATGTTCCTATGATGGAAGGGAGAAATCCCCCCTGCAGGCAATCAGTCAATATCTCTGGCAGACCACTGACAAGAGCAGCCTGCTGGGAGAGAGAAGGAGAGAATGGGCCCCAGAGAGAGAGAGAGGGGGGGGGTATTGCTCCACCTAGGTTTGTTTCTGGCTCCACCTACCACCAGCTTCAGGTTCCACTTATCCCTGCCATATGGCCTCTAATAGATTATCCTCAATAGAATCAGTTGCAGATGGTGAGGTAGGCCCTTGTTGCTTACTTGGGCTGGTCAACCACAGTGCTGCTGCATACCAGGACAGAGAGTGGAAGGGGTGAGGTGGCAGTGACGTTGGTGCCATGCAAATCCACTGGCAGAAGTGCCGGATTGGCTCTGCCAATGCCTTCACACCATGCTGGCCTTGCTGCCACCTCGGTCCTCCACCCCTTTGACCTCCGAGCAATCAGAGGTCAGTTGAGTACTGCCACTCCCCCCCTATTGAAGAAAGCATGGCTTCAAGAGGGGGAAAAAGTTGTCTGCAGTTTCATAAAGGGGTACCCTTCCTTTTGCTACTTCTCATTCAAGGTTGCTCTGCTGGTAACAGGATGGAAATCTGTTCTGCTGGTAACAGGTTTGGAATCAAAGACATTGAAATTCTTGCTTTATGGGCTGATTCACATACACATGTTTTATCGCCTTAGGGCTCCAGTGTCATAGTGCGACTTGCATGTGCAAATGAGTCAGCACAGTGAAAAACTGCAAGCACAACTTTAGTATTACTTCCAACTAGGTCAACTAGGTCAACCTGTTCTCATGATGTAATTTCGTACATTCAGTGGTTAGTCATCAAGTTGGTAATCAAGCAATGAAAACTCCAGTGGCATATGTGTTGGGGATTGTCTCCTTTCGTTTTACCTGAACGGTTCAGCTGCATTTGGGGCAATTTAGAGACCCACCCATTTATTGTGGCATAATACTTTCATAAGCAAGAGTCTGCTTCATTAGATGCTTTCCTTTCAATTTTTTCTCAGCTCTACAGAAAAACTGCTGTTTGACAGTGTGCATGATTGGAAGACTTCTAGATTTTCCACACAAGTCCTTCTCAGCCTTGCTAATTGTGACCCCTTTTAACAGGAAGTGGCATTTGGTGGGGGGAATGCTTTATTCTTCCACCACCCACTGGTTCTCTGCCCTCCCCCCAAAAAATCCCCCAGCTATTTTTAACCTAGTTTTCTTGTAGTTGGTCTCCAAGAGTGGAAATCTACTAAATAATTGTTTTGGAGCAAGAAGAGTTAAGCACACCAGCCCACTTGAATCTGTTCCATAAACCACCAAACCTTGAATTGCATTACCTCTACAAATATGGGTTTGGGAACATACTTTTGCCAAGGGAAGATGTAGTTTCAGTCTTTGGTGATGTGGCTGTCATTCTGCAGTCATTAATAAGACAAGCAGCTTTTATGAAGCTATAAATCTTTCTATTTTGTGAAACTGCTATTTCATCCAAGCTAACACCTCTCTCTCTGTCTGTTCAACACTAATGTGCTGTTGATTAATACTAAGCATTGTCTGTTCAGTAGAGGGCCTGCTTGCTCTATCACAACACAGAAAGTTGTCCAGCTTGTTTCGTGTAGAGGAGAAGAGGGGTGGAAGAAAGGAAAGTGGTCAGTCAAAAAATGCAGAGGTTATGAGAGAGAGAGAGAGAGAGAGAGAGAGAGAGAGAGAGAGAGAGAGAGAGAGAGGTGTCTGTGAATTAACAGTTGAAAGCACTGGTGATTTTTCTAATCTTTTTCAATAAAGATCCAATGGCATTCACAAAGGGTTTCAGTTTCTGCCTCTGTTGTAGACCCATGTGCCATTGAAATATGAAAGGCAGTTTACCAAAGATGGCACAGAGAGATAATATGGAATGTGACTAAAGATCTAGCTATATATTTGCATCTATGTGAATCTCATCCCTCCACCCCAACAATCACGCACACACTTCTCATCCAACTGTCTCTTGTTTATCTGATGATCAAGAGTAATCTGTCCTAATCTTCAGCTCTGTTCTGCATCCCTTCTTCTCAACAAAGGTATCGAGCCCATTTTGGGGGTGTGGTGTTTTTTTCCAGCTGAGGGGGTGGGTGGATTAGCATGCCAATGTATACCCCTCTTTTTTTGTGCTGGCCCAAGACGTTTGTTGCCCGAGGCAGAGCCCAAATGTTTCTTCCAGTCCCCTGCTAAGGCCAACACTATTTCCTGCCTTTATTCTTTTATGGTGCTGTCTGAAGCAACTTGTTTCATCCTACTGCATGGTAGCACTAGCCGGCTTATCCTTCACCTCTTCATCCTGCAGCGTGGCAGGGATGGCCCAGCTTGTCCCTCAGTTCTCTTCCACCTCAACAGTATGCAGCTTTTTCTTGTCCAGGTCTCTATGCAAGGCACCAGAAAAGGTCTGCTTACTGCACAGCAGGTACAGCAATTTGTTTCAACATTCCATGACTGACTCTTTCCCCTCAGATGTTTTAGAATGTTGATGAAAATTCAGTGAAATTGTTATGCTGTAGAGCTCTGTTAGGAGAAGAAAATCTTTGCTATATGATGCCTTGTTGGGTATTCTATTTGTGGTACGAAGAGATTGTGCAAATCGTATGCATTGTGATTGTGTGTGTGTGTGTGTGTGTATTGTTGCACGTGCTGGGTGTTTAATAAAATGTGTGTTTGGGGGAACCATAAATAAACATGAAAATGCATTTGATTGAAATTTAATTATCTTTGGCAAACCTATTCACAAATTTGCACCTGGAAGAAACTGAGAGCTTGTATATTTCACTTTGTTCCAATTTAGCCACAGTTATTTGATGAGTCTTTAGATGAATCTCAAGAGCATTTTCTGAGCCATATCTATGGGGATATCAGTGACAACTCTACATCTTCTATGTTTGGCCATGTGTCTTTCACTAGTGGCTCTATCAAGAGTTGGTCCTTATCAAGGTGACCAAAACAATGTGCAGTTGAAACATTCAGTGGGAGCTTTCTTAAAAGTTGAGTTGTGTCCTCATCTCTACCCACAGGTTAATTTGTTGGGATCATATATTTTTGGAATATGCATGGATGATTAGGTGACTACCCAATGTGTGGCAGGTGTGTTTTATTTTGAAATGCATCGAGCCTGAAATAATCTTTCTTCAGGCACCTAAAGTTCCTTCCTCTCTCTTCTGCCACATCCTATGGGATTTATTTTATTTACTTTTATTAAAATTATATTCCTGCATATCTTTTTTTTAAAAAGCACCTTAAGACAGTTTCCCCCTAATTTTCACTTTTCTTCTTACTTTCATATTCTCTACAGTTATATTAGATTTCAATCTCCATCAATTGACCCAGGGTTGTGTAGTGGTTAGGGTGTTGGACTACAGGGGGAACCTGGGGTTATCTTGATATACATCCCCAAAGTGGCCATGAAGCTAACTGGGTGGCCTGTTATTGTGAGGACAAAATTGGGAATGGGAACCATGTATGCCCTCTTGAGCTCCTGGTTTGAATTTCTTTTTTAACAGTCTTGTTCTGGTATTCCCTTCCCACCCTTGTTGTAATACTAGTTATCTTGGATTAAACACCTGTAAAACAGCGACTTGAATCCAGTGGAGCCCTTCACAAGTGGATGGCACTTCCATCCATACACTGCGGGTCTCTGCCCCCTCCTCTCTTCAACTGCAATCTCCTATGCCTCCATGCATCATTCCAGATGACCTCTCAGACCTCAGGAACAGTTTGGGATGGTGCAAGAGGATTCAGTGGACATACAGCACTGGGAACAGTCATGCCAAGTCAGACCAATGGTCTGTCTGCCTCTTCAGGCGCTTATCCAGATAGTCAGAAACCAACACCGGACTGGCTATTGCATATTGAAATAATCATTTTTGTATGTTCTGTTTCATTCATTGCTTCATTGTGTGTGGAACCACAACTAGTAATCCTTGGTGCAAAAATAGGGATGTCCTTATTTTCCTTTCTGAAACATTGGACAGTATGTACTTTGTGCTGCAATTATTCAGGGTGCTGTATATTTTAAACATACATCTCTTTTATATCCTTGTATTTCACTGATTTTTTTGCCTTGTGTTCTTCCTTTTGGGGCTTTACTTCTTGTGAGACAACCTTGTTTGTATTATTGTTGTTGTTGTTGTTGTTGTTGTTATTGGGAGAAATCTCATTTTGAACATTTAATTAATATTTAAATTTATATCCTGCACCTTCCTCCAAAAAGCAGCAAACACATCAATACTAAAACAATACAAATAAACCTTCTAAAAACAGCCTTCTAAAACCGATTTAAAAACCTCCTTAAAAACAGTTAAAAACTCCTTATGGTCCCTTATAAAACACAATGCTTTACTTTAATATCAAGGAAAGATACATGAGCACACAATTTGTACCATTTTATAAAAATGCCTCCATTGGGAAATTTCATAGCTGAAAATCGGGAATGGATGCATCATCCAAAAAGACAGACAGGAATATGCTGCTCTTGGGAGCAAGGGAGGAAAAAAGAAATGAGTCATTTAGTACTTTTTTAAAAAAAGTGCAGAAGTGTGTGTGAGATGCAAGTATGTGTGCATCAACTCTTTTCCCTCAGGAATTTGCTCTCTTATTATGGGTACATTCTTTTATGCAGATAACAACTTTTAAAACTTATCAGTCTTTAGGTATTTGTCACGGTCAGACTCTCTATCAGTGCATCCTGTGATGGAATACTTCTTTCCCCCTCCCCCAAGAAAATGTGATGAGAGGCCCCATCTTCAGATTTTTTTGGGGGGAGATAGTAGATGATGCCACAATGTATTTCACTGTATGTGGGCCAAATTGGGGGTTGGTGTTGTCATAACTGGCCCTGCTACAGTTATTCTGGGTGTGAGAATCTGAAAAGGGAAGGGTGGGCATAGAGATGTGGGGGCCCATGGAAAAACCAGAAAAAATGGGAATTTTCCTCTTTTTTAAAAAAAAAATCCCTTTTTTCCTGAACAATGAAAAACAACAGGAAAAAACTTTTTTTTCCTGGGCCTTCATATCTCCAGGTGGGTGAGAATGGAAGGCATCCCCTTAAGAACTTGCAAAACAACATCCTACAACAGAGGGGGTGAACCTTTTTCATCCCAAAGGGCTGCAGACCTTTGGGGGCCACATGCTTCCGAGGTTTCTAAACATGCACTTCTCTCTCCAGGCAAGGATGATGCATTAGTACAGTTCAAGGACACATTTCAGCCAGGAAAAAAGCAATAAAGAAGGGCCCACAGCAGAGCAAGGTTGAGAAGGGGTGTGATCTGGGAGGGGGAAGTGCCCTGGATAGAGTCCCAAGGGCCACATATAAAGCCCCCTGCTCTGCATTCCCAAACTCATGCTGTACAACTAGGAGTGCCAGAGAATTTAGACTGAAACAGAAATTGTAGCAAAAATTGCCGGCATTTGCTTATTTGTCCCATGTCTGGAATAGAAATCAATCCAACTGTGTTTGCTGTTGTTGCTTTCATTCCCCAAACAATATGTCATTGATTCCCCCCCCCCCGCATTGTGTTTCATTTGCATTGAAATGAATGGTCTGGAATGACGTAATGATAATATAATGTATGTAATTAATTATGTAAATAACATCACAGAGGCAGTGAGATGAGTTTTTGGCAGAAGATGAACTGCAGCGGAGTGGAAATACAGGGTGGCAAATGTGACAAATGCAGGGTGGAACAAAAAACATAGCCTTCTTGCATCACTCTTACAACATGATACCAACTGGGAAATTAGGATACTCTTATGTGCACACCCTATTTAGAGGAATCACAAGGATTCAGATAGAGCTCTTACACAGACAAGAGCTTCCTTACTCAAATTCTTGTGAACAAAATGGTGGCAGGCACTTGAATCCTTTCCCTGCCTCATTTGCCTACACCAAGCTGACTTTAGGGTAGAGAAAGACAGAGACACGGGTATGTCAGGAACTACAGGGGCTTTCTTGAGTGTTCAGTCAAATCTTTCCAAGGGTCCATTTGGAATTCTCAAAATACCTTCAACCCCTTTGCAGGTGAACAAGAAAACAATCCCTTATTCCTATGTCTACTTGAAAACAAAATTATTACCTGAATGTGCGCACACTCACACACCCCTTGCATATTGGTGAATATACTTTTATCCCTGCTGTATTTATTTTCCTTGTGATGTCTTGCCGTGGCTTCAAAAGCAAGTGCATTAGTGAAGTGACTGTAGCTTTCCGAGAACTTAAGAACAGTTAATAGGATGCTTAGACCCACATTGGATTGGAGTGTACTTATTACAGAATAGTTGCAACTTCAGCAAGCTTGGCAGCATCAACTCTCTGGATAGGAAGATTTGAGGATGGGATTGAAGGGAAGCACAGCTCAAGTGCAGATGTGTACACCATAAGAAACTTTTTCAAAAAGGCACTCTGTGATGTTCCTATATATTAGTTTATATATGGTAAGTGCTGGTTGTTTAGAGTATACATGGTAAGTAGTGAAAGAGGAGGGGGAGTGAATGGGCAATAGAATGCTTGATGATTGGCTGAATGTTTAAAATGGCTGACAGTATAAATGAAAGGATGACAGGTAAATCTGGGTGAATGTGAGGTGGTGAATTGTGGAATCTGGGGGGAGAAGAGAACTGAGTGGATTGCTTGGTGGGGTTTAGAGAGTTGTTTACCAGGAGGGAGGTGGAGTTCGGATTAGTATTGAGTAAAACCATATGCTTATGTGCCTTAAGAAGAAATCTTGTTAATCTTGTTAGCTTTGTTATCTGTAATAAATACTTAATTTGGTTTACCAAAGGCCTGATCCTTGGCTGGAGTTTCACAGACCAGAAGGGAGGGTAAGGTAATGACCAAGGCTGAAGGGGAACTGTAACAAATGGTGGCAGCGGTGAAGAGAATAACAATACCAGTATTCAGAGTCTCTGGGAATACTAGTATTGGGACGTTACTGGTGGTTGCCTAGCAGGGGGATCTGTTGAGATCTGTGCTAGAGCGGATAGGTAAACCATAAGAGAGTGCGGTCCGGACTGGTGGAGTCCCTGGTGGTGCCTAGAGACAGGCAGTAACCACGAGCAGGTAGGAACCTGACAGGGAGAGCCAGGGAAGGACGCCTCACATGTGGTGTCAGTAGCGGTGGGGATATGAACAACAGAGAATCCAGATACGAACCAAAGAGAGTCCCAAAGACACGTGGTGACAAAGGAGACTACGTCACAGGTGTTGGCTGTAGCAGTGAGATACGAATACTAGACAATCCCTAATAGTTGTGTGGCAAACAGAAATAACAAAACAGGATTTCTTGTGAGAGTGACTGGCAAAGAGTGTGTGGCAAAGAGTGAGTGAACTCAAACACCGTGGCTGAATACATAAAAATGAAAAGAGAGGAGCTGGTGGAGAAGTGCATAACATTCAATTTACCTCACGAGGGTAAAGGGGTAGATGAATTGAGGGTAGCACTTATAGGATTTGCTACTGCCCAGCAAAAACAACCTGTCAGGGAAGAGACCCCAGAAGGATATTTAAGCAATCCCGCTTATATAGAGTACTTGAGAGAGAAGTTGAGGATGGAAGGTGCAGAGAAGGAAAAGCAGAGAGAGTTGGAAGCTGAGAGATTGAGGATGGAGGCTGAGGAAAAAGATAAACAGCGGGAGTTGGAAGCTGAGAGATTGAGGATGGAAGGTGCAG
Organism: Rhineura floridana; assembly: GCF_030035675.1. Taxonomy (NCBI): domain Eukaryota; kingdom Metazoa; phylum Chordata; class Lepidosauria; order Squamata; family Rhineuridae; genus Rhineura; species Rhineura floridana. The sequence goes on along the minus strand of NC_084495.1, from coordinate 24,961,242 downwards.
AGAAGGAAAAACAGAGGGAGTTGGAAATTGAGAGAATGAGATTGGGGTTTGAGGAGAGGGAGAAGCAACGAGCATTGGATGCTGAATTACAAGTAGAAAAGTTAAAATTTGATAGAGAGAAATTTCACTCTGAGGAGAAAGGAAAGACAGAGATGGAGCAAAAATAAAAATTACTCCAAAGGACTTTGCTGTCTATGAGCCTGGTCAAGATCCTCAAATTTACCTCAGCACCTTTGAAAAAGCAGCTCAGTTGTGGGGGCTACCTGAAGATAAATACATGCAGTATTTATCAAACTTGATTAAAGGGGAATTGGCTGAGGTATACCAATATTTCCCCTCAGACAGGCCCGTCACCTATGCTGAATTCAAAGAAGCAGTGTTTAAAAGATTCAGACTGGGGCCTGATTATTTTAGAAAGCTTTTCAGAAATTGCCAGATACAGACAGGGAGGTCTTTTGTGGAACTGGGAGCAAAGTTGATGGATATATTTGGAAAGTGGATGAGTAGTGCCAAAGCTCAGTCAGTGGAAGAGGTGAAAAGCCTCATGATACTGGATCAATTATACCATCAGTTACCACCAGAAATAAGGCTCCTGGTCAAAGACCGTTCCCCTACATCTGTGCAGGAGGCCGCAGAGATGGCGGATCACTTCGCCTCCAATAGAACTGGCTGGGTGGGGAAAACATCAAGAGAGTTTAAACCTAGACCATATAGTGCTGGCAGAAGGGATGTGGTACCCCAGCGAGTGAGTCCTCCATTAAAATCTGAAGGGCACAGGACACCCCAGAGTGGATCTGTGTACCCTAAAAGTGAGGAGAAATTATGCTACAAATGTGGTAGAGCGGGGCACCTACGTTTTCAATGTGAGGTTGCCAACCCCATTAGTAATCCTGCTCAGACAAGGGCAGTGAAAACAGAGCCCAAGGCTTTAGAAGCAGCGAAAAAGGTTCAATTTTGCCAGATAAACTGGACAGAAGTAACAGACCTTGATTCAAGTCTGAGAGAGGAAGTGAGAGTACAAGGGGCAAATTATTGGGCATTGCTTGATACTGGTGCCGCTCAGACATTACTGAGGCCAGATTTAATAAAATCTGAGGTAATATTACCTCAGGAAACAGTGACTATCCAAGGAGTGAGGGGTCAACCAGAGAGTTTGCCTGTGGCCCTAGTGAAAATGGAATGGAGAGGCCGAAAGGGCCAATATAAAGTTGGTATTAATGCCCAGCAACAAGAACCAGTAATACTGGGAAGAGATGTTATGGGGGCACAGGGGAAAATATATGTAGTGACCAGACAGCAAATTGGCAGAGAAAAAGAAGCCATATTAAGGGGGGCTGAAACAAACAGGGTGGAATCTGTTAACCAGCCTCAGGTCACCATAGCAACCACTAGCAGGCCTGCTGAAGAAGACAAACTGTATCAAGTGGTCTCTGGGGAAGAAGCAGATCAATTCAGGGAAGAGCTGCATAAAGATATAAGTCTGAAGCAGATAAAGGAACAAGCTCTGACCCAACAGATTCCTTTCACTGACAAACTGAGGAATCAAGTTGTGTGTGAGAATGGGATTTTATATAGACTGTGGATGCCTGCTGAGAGAAAGGATGAATGTGAACCAGTGAAGCAATTGATAGTACCTAGCAAATACAGAACCAGATTGCTAGAGGTAGCCCACGATGTCCCATGTGCAGGACATCTGGGAATAAAAAAGACCAAGAGGAGATTGGCTGCACATTATTATTGGCCAAATATCTCCAAGGATGTAAAACAACATTGTCTATCTTGTGGAATATGCCAAAAGGTGGGAAAGAGTGGAGTAAAGACCAAGGCACCCTTAAAGCCCCTTCCTATAATTAGACAACCCTTTTATAGAGTGGGAATAGATTTGGTGGGCCCTTTTTCCAAACCCACAAGGCATGGCAAGAAATATCTAGTGGTGGTGGTGGATTTTGCCACCAGGTACCCAGACGCAGAAGCACTGAGATCTGTAGAAGCCCCTGTAGTGGCAGAGGCTTTATTAAAAATCTTTATGAGGCTGGGTTTCCCTCATGAAGTGCTGACAGATCAAGGCTGTGTATTCATGGGAGAAGTGATGCAATGTATGTGGAAATGTTGTGGTCTAAAACATCTAAAGACCACTACTTACCATCCCGCCACTAATGGGCTAACTGAGAGATTCAATGGAGTTTTGAAGGGCATGATAAGAAGTTATGTTCAAGATCACCCACAAGACTGGGATGAACGGTTGGGATGCTTCTTATTTGCATACAGAGAAGTCCCTCAGGAGTCAACAGGCTTCTCACCCTTTGAACTAATGTTTACTAGAAAAGTGAGGGGACCTTTGGAACTGCTAAAAAATTCATGGGAAGGAACTCTGGGAGAGTACAAAACTTCTGTAGTAGATTTTGTATTGGAATTCCGCAATAAATTAACATCAATGATGGAAGTAGTGAAAGAGAATTTGAGTCATGCACAGGAGAAGCAAAGTTACTGGTATGACAGAACAGCCAGAGAACGTGTGTATGATGTGGGAGATATGGTTATGGCGTTCCTACCCAGGAAACATGACAAATTACAGGCTAACTGGGAAGGACCATATACCATCAGAGAAAGGCTTGACACAGTGACATATGTAATCACCACAGACCAATTAAACAAAAGCAAAGTGGTTCATGTAAATATGTTGAAGCCTTACCATACCAGGGATGCACAGGTGTTGCAAGTTACCTTATTTCCTGAGGGAAGTGGGCCTGAACTTCCAGATTTGGTACAGGAAAGCAAAGACAAAGGAGGGGTAGATCAAGTGGAATGGTCAGAGGAGGTAGAGGAGGAAGTAAAAGAAGAGATTCTGAGAGTTTTGAAAACCTATAGGAATCTCTTTAGCAACAAACCTGGCCGAACCAGTATAGTTATACATTCCATTGATACTGGAGATCATGCCCCAATCAGATCTGTTCCGTACCGTGCGAATGGGAAAGTTTTGAATGAGATCAAAAAGGAGGTGGAAGATATGCTGGAATTAGGAGTGATCAGGGAATCCATCAGTCCCTGGGCCTCAAGTATTGTCCTGGTTCCGAAAAAAGATGGAACGACCAGGTTTTGCATTGATTATCGGCTAATCAATAAAATTACTGTCCGAGATGCGTATCCTATGCCTAGGGTAGACGCTATGTTAGAGTTGTTGGGGGCAGCAACCATTATCTCTACACTAGATCTCTGTAAAGGATTTTGGCAAATGGAACTAGACGAGCACTCCAGAGCCAAAACTGCCTTCAGTACACCAGATGGGTTATATGAGTTTGTGACCTTACCCATGGGACTAAGGAACTCACCAAGTTCATTTCAGAGGCTAATCAATACTGTGTTGCGAGGCATGTCAGCTTTTGCAGTGGCCTATATCGATGACGTGGCCATTTTTAGCAAGTCAGTGCCTGAGCATGTCCAACACCTGACAACAGTATTGGAGGCCTTAAGAAAAGCAGGTCTCACAATAAAAGCTAAGAAATGCCAGTTTGGACTAAAGGAAGTAATCTATTTAGGACATAAGGTGGGGAGTGGGAAAATCACCCCCTTATGGAGCAAGGTGGAGGCAATACAAGCGTGGCCGATCCCCTTAACCAAAAAACAAGTAAGGGCATTTCTGGGTGTGGCTGGTTTTTATAGGAAGTTTGTGAGAAATTTTGGGGAAATAGCAACCTCCTTGCATTAATTGACCAAGAAGAAGTGTTCTGAGCGTGTGGTATGGACGGATGAATGTCAGAAGGCTTTTGATCTGCTGAAGTAAGCCTTGTGCCAAGGACCCATATTAATAGCACCAGACTATGAGCAACCATTCATCGTGGCTACAGATGCGTCAGACCTCGCGCTGGGAGTCGTCTTGTTGCAGGAGAGAGAAGGCACCAGACATCCAGTGGCGTATCTGAGTCGCAAGCTGACGCCGAGGGAGAAAAACTGTTCGTCGGTCCAGAAGGAGTGCCTAGCGGTCGTGTGGGGACTGAACAAGTTGCTCCCATACGTGTGGGGACGAAGATTCACAGTGACTACGGATCATCGGGCCTTGTTATGGTTGCAGACTATGAAAAACCATAACACTATGCTGCAGAGGTGGTCCTGGGCCCTACAGGACTATCTAGTGGACTTCCAGTTCATCAAAGGCAAGGACAATGTACTGGCCGATGGACTTTCCAGGCAAGTGGCTGGGACTGCAGTGATGTGACCAGACAGAGGAACAAAGAAAGACATTTTCCCCATAGAGACTTTTATTTGTTAACGCGACGTATAAATCCTGGAACAGGAATAATACTCTGCAGTTGTTTAAGGGGGGGGGAAATGTGATGTTCCTATATATTAGTGTATATATGGTAAGTGCTGGCTGTTTAGAGTATACATGGTAAGTAGTGAAAGAGGAGGGGGAGTGAATGGGCAATAGAATGCTTGATGATTGGCTGAATGTTTAAAATGGCTGACAGTATAAATGAAAGGATGACAGGTAAATCTGGGTGAATGTGAGGTGGTGAATTGTGGAATCTGGGGGGAGAAGAGAAAGAGTGGATTGCTTGGTGGGGTTTAGAGAGTTGTTTACCAGGAGGGAGGTGGAGTTCGGATTAGTATTGAGTAAAACCATATGCTTATGTGCCTTAAGAAGAAATCTTGTTAATCTTGTTAGCTTTGTTATCTGTAATAAATACTTAATTTGGTTTACCAAAGGCCTGATCCTTGGCTGGAGTTTCACAGACCAGAAGGGAGGGTAAGGTAATGACCAAGGCTGAAGGGGAACTGTAACAAATGGTGGCAGCGGTGAAGAGAATAACAATACCAGTATTCAGAGTCTCTGGGAATACTAGTATTGGGACGTTACTGGTGGTTGCCTACCAGGGGGATCTGTTGAGATCTGTGCTAGAGCGGATAGGTAAACCATAAGAGAGTGCGGTCCGGACTGGTGGAGTCCCTGGTGGTGCCTAGAGACAGGCAGTAACCACGAGCAGGTAGGAACCTGACAGGGAGAGCCAGGGAAGGACTTCTCACACACTCCTCCCTCAATATTGCCAAGAAGCAAAATGATGGACAGTAGTGGGAGAGTAAATTTGCTAGGGACAGGACCAAAGCATAAAATAAAATAAGTGTTCCTCCTGATAAATAGGGGCTGCATTCAGAAATGGGGTTTAATGGATTTAAATGGTAGCACTTCTGTCCCAATTCTAAAACTCCTTTCACACTGCTGTACCTGTTGCATCAAGGAACTGTGGCTTTTTGGCTGATATACCAGCATTTTGTGCAACTGCCTTTCACTCTACTGCAACAAACAGCACCTTGTTTTTGTCCCTCACCCATTATACACAGGCACTATGTACTTCCGCCATGAATTCATTCCTTGAGTTAGAGTCTGGACACAAGGGTGTGGTGGGGGGAAGGAGGAAGGGAATGCTGCTCCCTGTCCTTACGCCGGAATACCTGTGTATAATGCACAAATTACCAGGCAAGAAATCATCAGAATAATGGAATGAAGTGCAGTGTGAAAGTAGCCAGGGAAAGCTTGATTCAGATGCAAATAGGGATGGATGGATAAATTGGTCTATTTCTGGTCCATGCCACTTTTCCCATGTGTTATCCATACAGCCTGGCGAAGTGCTGTGGCTCAGTGGTAGACATCTGCTTTGCATGCAGCATCTCCGAGGTAGGGTTGAGAAAGAATCCTGTGCTTCTGTCAGTCAGTGTAGACAATACTGAACTAGTTGGACTAAGGGTCTGGTTTGGCATAAGGCAGCTTCCTATGTTCCTCATTCTATTCTCTTTCCACATTAATCAGTATTTTTTTAAAAAATATATCTGATTGAATGTAACATATATAAATACTATCTTGAAATCTGTTTTCTCTTAAAATACACAGTACTTGAACAACATTTCAGTACTTTGAGCAGAGAAGTGTGATACTTTGAGCCAAGTCAGAATATTTGGGAAGTGCAAGAGTCAGTAGATTACAAGGTTTATCTACACATTAGTCCAGCAGGTGCAGATCAGGTGAGTTTGTAGCGGCACTCACAAATATTGAGCTCCTCAAGCATCCTTGTATGCAAAATAGACCAAACGTTGAGAATATGTACGTGGTGGTGGTGGTATGGATGTAGGGAGGGGGAGGGGGTAGAGAAGTAACAACAGAAATAATAGGTATAGGACAAGATGATAATTTGATTAAAGCAAGCAGGAAAGAAAGAGTAGAGTAGGATTTGTTTTTGTTTTGTAAATTACATTTGTCTCCAAAGTAGATATTTAAATGTCTACTTCTTTTTAAAATCTGTTAATGGTTTTATAGGGGGTTTTAGTGAATATTTTATATTATTTTATACTTATTTTTTGCATATTTACTTGTTGATTAAGCAATATATAAATCTTGTTAAATAAAAGTTAATACATTAGAACGGTGTTACTTTTGGACTATGCAAATTATTGTTTTGGTATATTCAGTCTGTTTCATTTCTTCATCACTTTCTACACATAGTCTCAAAGCAAGGTACAGATCCATAAAATACACAAAGCTTGCAATAATTTAAACATAAACGTACAGAGAAAATATGATAAAAACAGAATGGCTCTGTTTTTTATTGGAATAGATATGGATGATCATAATAATAGTGATAATAACAGCAATAAAAATAGTATTAACAAGCAACTAAGAAGATTTATGTGGCACTTCCTGAGGGTTCACACAGGCATTATTTCTGTGATTCTAACAACCACTCTGTAAGAAAGATCTTGTTATCCTTATATTGCAAGTAGATGGGGAAGTCTGAAAAAACAGTGCATAGGACAAGGGTGGGCAACTTACCTTGAGGGCTGCATTTCTGGGGGGGGCATGACAGTGGTGAGCAGAGTCAGAACTGAAAATGGGCAGAGTCCATAGACTGTTTGGATTAACTGAAGAAATGGAAGCAAGGGGCAGATATCGGAGGTGATGGGTGCCACATAAAATGAGCTCAGGAGCCATACATGGCCTGTGAGCTGCAGGTTGCCCAACTGTGGCTGCCTTATGCAGATATTAGTCCATCTTGTCCAGCATTGCCTGCTTTGACTGGCTGTTCAGGATCTCAGGCAGCAGTCTTGTCTGTCCCTTGGCAAGCAGGGATGTAAGGCAGTATTGTTTTCTCTTCCGCCCTGTACTTGTTGCATGCAGCACTGATTTCATTCTGCTGCAGTTCGGCTTCTTCCAAAACCTGCGCTTTGGTCTTGCTGTCTGCTGTGGCAAACATATGCAACTTATGTAACTAAGTATGTAAACTGATGTTAGTTCTGTAATGAATGGGTCACTGTCTCACCAACCTCAGCCTGCTTTCAACCAGCACTCACCTGCCTGCCTCCTTATTTACAACCCATCCAGGAGGTAGTGCTGCCTGTCAGCCTCCTCCTTCTCCTCAGTGTCGCCCTTGCAGAACTCAGCAAGGAGAAGGACCGGGACAAGAAGTGATTAGCTCTCCCTGTCATTGGATCTGGCTCCACCTACTGTTGGTCTCTCTGTTGTCTACCTTATCAGTCCCAGTGGTGCCACTCGCCACTGAAATCATTATTTATTTATTTATTTATTTATTTATTAAATTTATATACCGCCCTACTAGCAATAGCTCTCTGGGCGGTGAACATAAAATAGCATAAAAATACAATGAATAACAAAATAATACTAAAATACAATCATCAATCCAATACAATAAACATTTTAAAAAGTAAATCAGTGTAACTTAAAATGCTTCAGAGAATAGGAAGGTTTTGACCTGGCGCCGGAAGGAGAGCAGAGTCAGCGCCAGGCGTACTTCCTTGGGGAGACTGTTCCATAGTTCGGGGGCCACCACTGAGAAGGCCCTAGATCTTGTCATCACCCTCCGGGCCTCCCTGTGAGTTGGAACCCGGAGGATGGCCTTCGTAGCAGAACGTAGTGCACGGGCCGGTTCATATCAGAAGAGGCGTTCCGCAAGGTATCGTGGTCCCGCACCGTATAAGGCTTTATAGGTTAATACCAACACTTTGAATCTAGCCCGGAAACATATTGGCAACCAGTGCAAGCTGGCCAGAACAGGTGTTATATGCTCGGACCGCTTGGTCCTTGTCAGCAATCTGGCCGCCGCATTTTGCACTAGTTGTAGCTTCCGAACTGTCTTCAAAGGTAGCCCTACGTAAAGCGCATTACAGTAATCCAAACGTGAGGTTACCAGAGCATGTACCACTGATGTAAGGTCCTCTTTACTCAAATAGGGACGTAGCTGGGCTACCAACCAAAGTTGGTAAAACGCATTCCTAACCACCGAGGCTACTTGAGCCTCAAGTGAGAGGGAAGAGTATAAAAAGACTCCCAGACTACGAACCTGGTCCTTTAGGGGGAGTGTAACCCCATCCAGGACAGGGTATATATCCACCATCCGATCAGAGAACCCGTCCACCAACAGCATCTCAGTCTTGTCTGGATTGAGCTTCAGTTTGTTAACTCTCATCCAGTCCATTGTCGCGGCCAGGCAACGGTTCAGCAAATCGACAGCCTCACCTGAAGAAGATGATAAGGAGAAGTAGAGCTGCGTGTCATCAGCATACTGATGACAACGCACTCCAAAACTCCTGATGACCTCTCCCAACGGCTTCATGTAGATATTAAAAAGCAGGGGGGACAAAACTGACCCCTGCGGGACCCCATATTGGAGAGCCTGCGGTGTCGAGCAATGTTCCCCAAGCACTACCTTCTGGAGACGACCCGCCAAGTAGGAGTGGAACCACTGCCAAGCAGTACCTCCAACTCCAACTCCGCGAGCCTCTCCAGAAGGATACCATGGTCGATGGTATCAAAAGCCGCTGAGAGATCAAGGAGAATCAACAGAGTTACACTCTCTCTGTCTCTTTCCCGACATAGGTCATCGTACAGGGCGACCAAGGCTGTCTCAGTGCCAAAACCGGGCCTAAAACCCGATTGAAATGGATCTAGATAATCAGTTTCATCCAATAGCGCCTGGAGCTGGCCAGCAACCACCCGTTCCAAGACCTTGTCCAGGAATGGAACATTCGCCACTGGCCTGTAGCTGTTAAAATTGTCTGGGTCCAAGGAAGGCTTTTTCAGGAGTGGTCTCACCACTGCCTCTTTCAGACAGCCCGGGACCACTCCCTCTCGTAAAGAGGCATTTATCACTTCCTTTGCCCAGCTACCTGTTCCATTCCTGCTAGTTTTTATCAGCCAGGAGGGGCAAGGATCCAGTACCAAAGTGGTTGCACGTACCTGTCCAAGCACCTTGTCCACGTCCTCGAGTTGAACCAACTGAAGGTCATCCAACAAAACAGGACAAGACTGTGCTCCGGACATCTCACTAGGATCTACTGCTATAACTTGAGAGTCTAGGTCCTGGCGGATACATGAGATCTTATTCTGGAAGTGATCGGCAAACTGATTACAGCGGGCCTCCGATGATTCCACCATGTCCGGAGGGTTTGAATGGAGAAGCCCCCGGACAACTCGAAAGAGCTCCGCTGGGCGGCAAAGAGATGATTTAATAGTGGCAGCAAAATGATGTTTTTTAGCTGCCTTCACTGCTCCTACATAGAGCTTAGTCGAAGCACTAACCAGCGCATAATTGTATCCGTCGGGAGTTCGTCTCCATTTCCGCTCAAGCCGCCTCCTATCTTGCTTCATCGCTCTCAGCTCCGGAGTATACCATGGAGCTGTATGAGCTCTACACAGGAGAGGGCGTGCAGGAGCGATCGTGTTTACAGCCCGGGTCATCTCCGTATTCCACAGAGCGACCAGGGCTTCAGCAGGAGCGCCAGTCCTAATCATAAGCTCTACCTCTCACCTATGTGCCCCCCTGCATTTCCTAAAGTAATATAGTGGATTCAACGTGGAAGCCAAATTTGAACTAGGGGGCACAGTTTCTTCATTCACACAGTATATTTAGCTGATGTGGCAAATCTTTAGATTAGAACTTACTAGAGTTGACAGTTTGGTATAAAGAATGGAATAAACGAAGTGGTTTCATGTTGCCTGTTGCTAGCATATATATTTGCTTATTTCATTTTAATAATTCTGCCTCTGGCTGTTTGTACAAAAGCAGACAATACAAAGTTGCTATTAAATGTTAACTAGGGGGAAAATTAGAATGTAAATATCTGCCCTGAAAGGGGGCGGGGAGGGAGAATAGCGCGAGTAAATTGATGTGCTTTGTACCATACCCTGCAGGTTAACACACATGGCTTATTAATGGTTATCAATATTGTATAATGTATAGAATAACAGGGAGAAAACAAAATGTAACACTATTAAAAATGAGGGTTCTCTGGAGAGGATGAAGTTGCATGGGTATGGAGGTACGTTACGTTACGTTACAGTTTATTTCTGTGCTACCTTTTGGCCAAAAAGTTCCTTGAGGCAGCTCACAAAAAAATAAACACAAATACAAAATACACATCAGAAAAGAACGATACAGTGTACAAAACATTTAAATATTAATATTGTTTAAAAAGCAACAGCAACATCTTTTCATAACAATACAATAACAATCAGTACTTTCCTAATGTTTTGACGATGTCTACGATGTTCTGTCATCATATCTGAAGAGTACCTCACACAAATCTGAGATGGGAATCTGGCTTCTCCCCTCCCCTTTTGGCTAATTCTCTATGTAGACAACTTAAGAAAAGCATGAATTGGCAAAGATCTTATCAAAATTCAGAATGGCCCACCAAATTGCAATGGGAAAGGTGCTGAGCCTGGTAGTTCACTGTAAAATTACCACAAAGCTCAGTAGGCAGAGCCAAGGGAAGCCAGCCTGAGCTACCTCATGCGCTATTATGGAAATAAATAATAACATGAAACCACTTTTTTTTTACCTGGGAAAGTGCTGTAGAAATAACTAGAGTAAGTTAGTTGAACTTACTTAATTTCAGTGGGAATTAAGTTCAACTAATTCAAAGACTGGCTCCAACCAAATAAATGTAGGTGTGAGATGCCACACTTGTGGACCCAGAGCTTGGAAAAGTTTTTTGAACTACAACTCCCATCAGCCCCAAGCCAGCATGGCCAATGGATTGGGCTGATGGGAGTTGTAGTTCAAAAAAAGTAACTTTTCCAAGCTCTGTGTGGACCACACTAAGTGAGAAATAATAAAGAATTGTTCATGCCAGTAAAAAAAAAAAAAGAACTTTGCCAGCTAGCACATGATTTTGAGAAAACGGTGGATACAGTGCATGACCCCTGCCTGGCCCACAAAGGCAGCCCTTCCAGGTGGTCCTGCTGCAGCTCCTTCAACAAAGTCTCCACTACTCATCACTGCTTATGCCTGAGCCTCTCTGACAGACCCGGCAAGACATGCAATGGGGTATTAGCAAAGGAAACCTTCTGGAAGGCCTGCATTTGCTCAGCCAGATGGGCCAGCGGACTAAGGAGAGGTGTGCAGGCAGCCAGTGCCCACTTCCAGGCCTTATGGTGCTCCTGGAGGACATGAAAACACTTCTTCAGGGGGACCAGTGGACTGTGTACAGGCAGCCTGAGCCTTCAGAAGCCATCCTGGGCTCTGGCTCACTCTCACTGCTTCCACCTCGAGGTGCCTGTGCCTCCGCCGAGGGGCCTGCTGGGAAACGTAGTTTGATTTAAGTATTGTATTTAAGTATTGTCCATGCAGATTTTTTTAAAAAACAGCTCATCGCTCTGTAACCTCAGTAGTGGGGAAAGTCCCCTCCACCCAGTTCAAAGATGATTCTTTCATACCCATTTATTTGAAAACCAAACTGGAAATACATTTGGAGACTACATGCTTTGCAAGCATTGATAAGGTCATGGTAAAGCCTTGTCACATTGCTGTAGCCTATGCTTTGCGTAGAGAGGCTCTCCACTTCAATCCCTGGCATCTCCACTTAAAGAAATACAGGTTGGGAGAGGCCCCTACCTGTGACCTTGGAGAACTTCCACCAGGTGGAATAGGTTGCACTGGATTCAATGGACCAATGGCCTGACTCAGTATAAGTAGCAGCGGCTCATTAGTGATGGTGGTGGCAATGGTAGACTGGTGGTGGCGCTGCACATCAAGAAAAGCACCAGGTGGCACAAGGTGGCAGTGGTGAGGTATCTGCTCTGAATGAAAAGGTGAGGTGAAAAGAGCTCTGAGGTGAAAGTTCTGAGTTGGCAGAATTGTCCACACAGGTGTGTGTGCACCTGCAGGGTCATCAACACCCCAGCACTCTCCCAACCTCACCATCACCGCCTTGCCCTGCCCCATCGTGATGAAGACGCCATTAACTCTACTCACTGATGAGCCATTGCTAAATATAAGGGACCTTTATTATTATTATTATTATTATTATTATTATTATTATTTAGACTTATATACTGCCCGACTAGCAATAGCTCTCTGGGCGGTGAACACAAAGAATACAATAAAATACACAATATAATACAATAAGAACATGTTCCTGTGCCAAAGATTCTCACACAACTCGAAAGCGTGCTGCTTGCACACAAACCTCCCACATTGCATCTTCCTTTGTTTTCAACAACAGCCCAAGTGAGGAATGAAAGGCCTGTGCCATCACCCTACTCGGGAGCTCTTGCGCTTGCTCTAACATAGCGCCAGAGGTTGTTGCATAGCAGTTGGCATATGCATTCTCCTTACTATCTTCACTTCTGAGTTAGAAGGGCTATCGCTCAGTGGTAGAGTATCCACTTTGCGTGCAGAAGGTCCTAGCATCAGCCTCTGGCATCTCCAGGTAGGGCAAGGGAAAAGAATAGGTGACTCTATCAATTTCGGTTTCTCTCCATTTCTGATTTTTCCAATCTTAAGTTCAGTCCACATTTCCACATCAGTTTGCTCTTCATTTTTTTTAAAGGCCTCATAAACATTCCTAATATACACATTTTGGCAAAGCATATTTTCCCTAATGTTTATATTTTCTCTAATGTAATGATTCTTTATGTTGTGTTCACTAATACATGCATCTTTATGTGCAGTTTACCCCAGTAGGTTCATTTTTGTACACACGACTTGACTGGAAAACTGTATTGCCAAAATCAGAGAAGTGCAAATTTTGAAAATTCACTGTGTTTTGGTTTGCATAGTGTTTTGGAAAGGGCAAATTAGGTAAATGCAGCTTTAAGATGCAAACGGGATTGGATTTCTCTCCCCTCCCTAGCTGGGAAACACCTGTCTGAAACCCCAGAGAGCTGCTGCCAGTCAGTATAAACAATACTGAACTCAATGGACCAATGCTCCGACTTGGGATAATACAGCATCCAATGCTCCTAAATGGGTTTCCTGGGACTCACTGCCTGTGTCAGTGTAAGTAAGAGAAGCAATGCTCCTCAGTTGTGGATGTGTCACATCCTTAGTCCTTCTTAGTTATTTGTGAATGCTTTATGTCACAGAGGACTTCTGTAAAGGCTGGTGTTAAAAATGTCCCCGTCTTCAGCTCTTTTTATCCATTCCTCCAGATTAGAGGTTCCATTCCCAGGGCAGAAAATGTTGCTTTCCTAGACAGTTATTAAATATGGTTACCCACACTACAGGTCTCAGTACAGGATATTAGTCTTGGCATGAAAATAGCTAATATGTACCCAGGCTTACAAGTTTGATTTAGATGTTCTAGGAAGCAAAAGTGCTGATGTGAAAACATCTATTGGGGCTTTGCACGCACGCACGCACGCATACACACACACATGCACAGATATATATGTTTGCTTTCTTCAGTCACAGCAAGGTGGCAGCGATGCGAATTGTATTTCTTCGTAAGTAGCAGATATTGTATCTCTTTCTATAATGCTTTCAGCATGTAGTCAGCCTGATTCTCAGAGGCATCTCTATTTGCTGCGGTGACAAATTGGGACATTAGCTTGCTCAATTTGCCATTTTTTAAAAGGAACATTGGTCCGATGTTCCTCGTTTCCATGACGGCACTCTGCTTGATTATTTCTTTTCTTTTTTTTTGCAGAGGGTTAGGTGTGGGAGAGGGATACTGCAAATTTCCACACCTGGTAAGAAGGATGGGGGAGAAATTTGAGATGAACATTTAAAGTTGAACTTCCCTAGTCCACACTTGCCAAAACAATACAAAGACTGAAAAACAGCCATCCTTCAAAAGTCAAAATAGGCTTCTAAGCTGTTTGCAAAAAATAAAAACTAGTTACAGAAACACTATAATACAAACACCCATAATTAAAATACACAGCAAAGCAATCCTGAGACCTTCTGCATGTCAGGCAGATGGTCTAGAACTGAGCTAACTGTGCCAGTCTAGTGGAAGAGGAGATGAACCTTCCTTGCCTTTCACTTTTGCAACGAAACTCCGTGCATTTCATTTGTAAGCAATCTGCTTTGGTCACTAAAGAATAGAGTGGTGGCAAGTGAAAGTGGCGGCAATGACCTTTCCACGACCATATGACCCTTGTGCACTTCAGACATCTAACAAACCATGTCTATCATTGCAGCAGTGATGATGGTACTGATTCCAAAGGCTGCACATAATATTGCCTCTCAGTTTTGAGTTGTAAACCTTGCTTTGTTTACTAACTCAAGGCAATGTACTTCTGTAACTCAAACAGTTGCTAATGAACTAGATGCTTGGAAAACACCAAGAGTTTCATTGGAGCAGAACTGCTGAAATCTTAAGGCTCAAAATATTTATGTTTGTGGCTTTTGAGAGAGAAAAAATAGAAATGATAAAATGACCTGATTGAGAGCATTTGGTGACCGTAAGCATTTCACGTTAATAAATGTTTAACAGTGTGTCAGAGATCTGGCCTTGTTTATTGATGCCGCACACCCTCTGCAGGGGACAAGGACCTATTAGGATGGTCCACCCCAGACGCCTGATGGAACCGCAGGGATTCCTGAATGCGCTGGGTGATTTGGAGCTGACTGAAGGACGCCCGGCCGAAGCCCTGGTGATGGAGTGGAACAGGGAGATCACTGGGGCTTTGGATAGGGTGGCTCCGAAATGTCCTCTCCCCCTGAATAGAACTCAGACAGCATCCTGGTATACACCACGGTTGTGGGGTCTGAGACAGGAGGTGAGACGACTTTAGCGCCGGTGGCAGAAATCTCGCACTGAAGACGATCGGACACTCGTTAGAGCGGCAATAGCTGCCTACCAGGTGGCAACAAAGGCAACAAAGAGGGAATTCTTTGCTGCCTCTATTGCGTCAGCAGAGTGTTGTCCCAGGAGATTGTTCCAGGTGGTCCGAAGCCTGGTCGGTCCAGTTGCTCAGGAACCCATGGAGCAATCTAAAATCTCCTGTGACATTTTTGCTAAACACTTTGCAGGTAAAATCGAGCGCCTGAAGAGCATGATTCCGTTCGCCGTGGATACAGGTAGTAGGCCAGGGTCGGCCAGTTGCATTCTGGTCCGGTGGGATCGGTTTCAGCCTCTTCCCTCTGAGGAAGTGGACAAGGTGCTCAGTACTGTGAAGCCAACCACCTGTCTGCTTGATCCTTGCCCTTCGTGGCTCGTCACGAGTTGCAAAGAGAGACTGAGCGAAGGGATCAAGGGAGTGGTAAATGCATCCTTGAAAGAGGGTGCAATGCCATCAGCCCTCAAGGAGGCGGTGATAAAGCCCATCTTAAAAAAACCCTCCTTGGATCCCCAAGAGCTGAATAACTTCCGCCCAGTTTCTAATTTACCATTCTTAGGCAAGGTAATTGAGCGAGTGGTGGCCAGACAGTTACAGACACACTTGGAGGAAACGGATTATTTAGATCCATTCCAATCGGGTTTCAGGACTGGACATGGAACTGAAACAGCCTTGGTCGCTCTGGTGGATGATATGAGGAGGGCGTTGGATAGGGGAGAATATACCTTCCTCGTCCTCCTAGATCTCTCAGCGGCTTTCGATACTGTTGACCACGGTATCCTGTTGGATCGCCTAGGGGGATTAGGAATAGGGGGCACTGTTTTACAGTGGTTCCATTCCTATCTCTCAGATAGGCACCAACGGGTAGCTTTGGGAGATGAGGTATCAGACCCTTGGCCTCTTAATTGTGGGGTGCCACAGGGCTCTATCCTCTATCCCATGCTGTTTAACATCTATATGAAGCCGCTGGGGGCCATCATCAGGAGTTTTGGGCTGAAGTGTTACCAATATGCGGATGACACTCAGCTCTATCTCTCGTTTAAATCTTCACCAGAGTTGGCTGTGGAGACCTTGTCCAAGTGCCTGGAATCCGTGAGTGGATGGATGGGAAGGAACAAGCTGAAGTTGAACCCTGATAAAACCGAGGTACTACTTGTGGGGGACAAGAGAAGGTTGGGTGACATTTAAGTCCTCACCAGAGTTGGCTGTGGATACCATGTCCAAGTGCCTGGAATCCGTAAGTGGATGGATGGGAGAGAACAGGCTGAAGCTGAATCCCGACAAGACCGAGGTGTTGCTTGTGGGAGACAGAGGAAGGCTTAATGGGGTGAGATTACCCCTGAAGGACCAGGTCCACAGCCTTGGGGTCATTTTTGACTCCAGGCTGTCCATGGAGGCTCAGGTCTCGGCGGTGAGTCGGGCAGCTTGGTATCAGTTACATCTGATACGGAGGCTGTGACCCTACCTTCCTGTTCATCTGCTCCCACGGGTGATACATGCCGTGGTCTCCTCTCGCTTAGACTACTGTAATGCGCTCTACGTGGGGTTACCCTTGAACATGGTCTGGAAGTTACAGCTGGTACAGAATGCGGCGGCACGCTTGATTAAGCACAGCCGTCGCCGTGACCATATCACGCCAGTGTTAATAGATCTTCACTGGTTACCAGTTGTTTACCGGGCCCAATTCAAGGTGTTGGTGCTGACCTTTAAAACCCTGTACGGTTTCGGCCCAGTCTATCTGAAGGAACGCCTCCAGAATCACCGATTGTGCCGCCTGACAAGATCAGCCTCACAAGACCTTCTCTCGGTCCCACCGGTTAAAACAGCTAGGCTGGTACGGACCAGAGAGAGGGCATTCTCTGTTGTGGCCCCCACCCTCTGGAACTCTCTCCCTTTCGATCTCCGACATGCTCCCTCCCTGATGGGTTTTCGCCAAGCCTTAAAAACCTGGCTATTCAGGCAGGCCTATGGGATTGGGGAGGATTAATTTTATAAGGTTTTAACTAGAAATTGGTTTTAAATTGGTTATGATTGTGTTTGCTTGTATTTTATTTTGTATTATGTACTGCTCTCTATTATTGCAAGTCGCCTAGAGTGTCCACTAACCTGGACAGATAGCCGACCAACAAATAAAATTATATTATTATTATTATTATTGTAGGCATTCAATGAAATATTTATTAGTATTAGTATTAGTATTAGTATTAGTATTAGTATTAGTATTAGTATTAGTATTAGTATTAGTATTAGTATTGTGTGTGTGTTGAAATTGATGACCACAGTCTGCTTATGACTTTTTTATGTTAAGAGTGAATCTTTAGCATGAATCACATGAAGGGAACATCACAAAATTACTAGGGAGTGAACATAGAATCATAGGAAGCTGCCTTATACTGTCAGACCCAGTGGTCCATGAAGCTCAGTATTGACTGGGAGGGACTCTCCAGGGTTTCAGTCATGGCCAGATGCCAAGGATTGAACCTGGGAGCTTCTGCATGCAAAACAGGTGCTCTACCACTGAGCTGTGGCCCTTCCCCAACTGTGCTGCTGTCCCCACTTCTGGATGTCCATGCACTGACATTGACCTCTGCACTGATGATGCCTATGTATGTAAGCTTCTCACTAATTGTAATTGTAGGGTGCCCCTTAATATGATTCACACATGAAGGATGCTAACAATCAAGATGGTTATCACATAATGAAATATCTGGCTACATACAAGTATTAGCACTTACACATCTTGTACATTTTATTTACACTAGATCAAAGCATGTGAAGTATTAAGACACAACCGGAAAGCAATTGGTGGGGCGGTGGGGATACAAACTGTATAAAATAATAAAACAAAGCAAGTAACGTGTGTGTGTGTGTGTGTGTGTGAGAGAGAGAGAGAGAGAGAGAGAGAGAGAACACACATACTGAACCATGACATTAATCTAACTTTCTGGGCCATCTACCTTAGTTCAGGACATATTTTCTGTGTTTTCCCATGTAACTCCTCTGGGCCTGAAACCATTTGTAAGGTTTTCCCAAGCTAAGCTGGGTTTTCACAGCTGGACTGCTTATGAACATTCCATTGCTGCGAGGTTGATTCTCCTAGCTGCTTCAATGTTTAGAACCATTCCCCAGTATCCCAGCAACTTGTCCAAAATTAGGGAACAGATGTGTGGTGCAGTAGAGGCTGGTGTGGTGGGTAAGTGCCAGGGAACTGCCCTTCTGACCTTGGCATCACTGCAACTAAGCTGGACATCTCTGCACTGGGGGCTGTGCTGATGCATTGGTTGAGCCAGTGGATCACTAGTATGTCCATTCAACCTCGCCACCACCCTACCTCACACCAGCACTGCCAGGAGAGTGGCTCTGCGGTGCTGCCTAAACAAACCAATCATTATGGTACATCCAGTTAACAGTGCATCCAAGATCTGGCCTCAATGATTTCAGAACATTTAGTTAATGAGACATCATTATTTTTTCCTTCAGTTATTCAGTTTCACACTATAATATACCATGATTTAGAGGAGTGGGGGGAATGATGTATGGACATCTGACAGTGTAAGGGAAAAAACAAGTGTTTGCATAACTTTTGCCATATGCATTTTACTTTTGCAGAGCAAGCGAGGGATGCACTTATGTTTTCAATATACCTAAATCAGTGATGAATTTAAAAAACTACCATGAAACAATCCAGAAGCAGCAATTCCAGTTACGGATAGAAGGAGCTGTCAATTTTGATGCTCTCAGTTTCTCATTGTTTTCCAATCTGAAATTCAACTCTCCACATTTCTGCAGACATTGGCTATTTTTTTTGAAAAAAAATTCTTCCTGAAAATCCCCCAGCATTTTTGTGCACATTTCTCCTCATAAACACATTTTTGTAGGCAATTTTGACTAAGGTGCACCCTTCACTAATTACACTTCCCAGGATTCTTTGGGAGAAGCCATGACTGTATAAACTGAAATAAAGGTCTGGTGTGGATCTGGCCAGGGACAGCTTTGGTTTAAATTTCAGAGGGAGGCTACATGTGCCTGCCGTAGAATAAAAAGTTGGGGAAAACCTGAAAAGCAATGATACTGTTCACAATGTTTTCCTTTTGGAAAGTAAAGGGGCTTCCCCTCTGCCCAGTGCCCACCCATCAAATCTTCTCCCCTCTCTTCCCCCTTCCTCCCTCCCCCTCCCCTTCCTGCCCTTCTCCTCCCCTCCATGCCCCTCTCCCAGGTCAGTTTCAACTATCCCAAACATCATTGTACAGGAGTAAATCCCAGTGAACTCAAAAAGCATGCAGTGATCAAACCTGCCCTCCCTCCTCCCTCCTATTCTCTCCCTCTTGCCCCTTCCCTCCCCCTTTCTTCATCCCTCCCTTCCCCTCCCTGTCCCCTTCCAATCCCCTCCTTTCCCCTCCTCCTCCTCCCCCTCCCCTCCACCCTCACCCTCACCTATGCTCACTTTTACCTATCCTAGGACAAAAACCTTGGAGACCAGGGTTCAAATCCCACACAGCCATGAAGCTCACTGGGTGACCTTGGGTCAATCACTGCCTCTCAGCCTCAGAGGAAGGCAATGGTAAACCACCTCTGAATACCACTTACCATGAAAACCCTATTCATAGGGTCACCATAAGTCGGAATTGACTTGAAAGCAGTCCATTTCATTTTCAAGCATGATTGCATGGAAGTAAATCCCATTGAACTCAATAAGCATGCAAGTGATCAAACCTGCCCTCCCCTCTTCCTGCCTCCCATCACCTCGCTTTTGCCCCTTGCCTCCTCCTTCCTTCATCCCTCACCTTCCCCTTCCAATGCTCTCCTTCCCCCTCCCCTTCCAATCTCCTCCTCACCCCTCTCCCTCTTTCTGCCCCCCTGCCCCCTTCCTCATTCCTTCTAATCTCCCCTCCCTCTCCTTCTCCCCCATGGTCAATTTTACATCTCCTAGCCATGATTTCATGGGAGTAAATCCCACTGAACTCAATAAGCATGCAAATGATCAATTCTCAGCAAACTTGCACAATTTCTTACCTCCTGGATTAAAAAGCAGAGAAATTCACTAATAGGCAAAAAACCTTGCAGTTTAAGAACGTACCTATAGCCAACAGATATTTCTATCAAACTTTAAAAAACAGCAAAATTGAGCAGTGAATACACCAGGAGAACAGGAGTCCTGATCTCTCTGAGATATTGTACTGCCCTACAAATTTGTAAAAATGCAAACACAAATTGGGTTGGTCTTGCACAGTCCAATCCACTTCCTGTGTAGTTGGAAGAATTTGGTAACATGTGAGTGGTGGCAACCCTTGCAATCCCAAAGAACAGAAACAAGACATGTGCTGTGCTGACCTTGTTGTAGCAGGGAGGAAGCAACAATATTAAAATAGTTGATATAGTTCAGATAGTCACTTTAAATATGTCTGACTTACTTTGCAATTTTAGTGACGTTTCCTATAGTAAATCATTTTCTTTTGCTTCTGTTTCTGTGAATATGTGAAGTACAGCAACACTTTGCAACACTAAAAACAAGCTCCAAAAACAATTGTGGAATAATGGCACTGACTGTTCTGCCATAGTTTCCAATGGACATGAGGAGTGTCTCAGTTTGCACAAGATGAAACAGTTGGAGGTGAAATATATTCTAGCAAAATTCTAGGTGTGCTTTATGTTTTTAATTGACCATGTCCACCTTTCCTTAAGAGGAGTGGTTTAAACATAGCAGGCAGAACACATGCCTCTTGAGCAGGCCAAGTTTATTTTTTTCCAACAGCTAGAGGCATTGCTTAAGTAGCAACATATTGTAATCGGTCTGATTTTACATCAAACTGCAGTTTCAGATTCAACTGTTTATGCACCCAAAATAGAAATAGAGCATAACCTCCAGTTTGAAACACATAAAGGCTGTCTTCACCCTCATATGAGATTGACCAATAACAATGCTTTGAAATTAATACAAATAAAATTTTCATAGATTTCTAGGATGAATAATGGGAGAAATGTAATTTTCTAGGTTAGATTCTCTGTAGAAACAGTTGTAACCCAGAAAAGAAGTAAAGTAAGAACACCAACAAACATACAAAAATGTAATTCTCCATCTTTGTAGAAGGCAGGTGTTGCCACCACTTACCATATGCTCAGAGGCACATGTTACCAAATTCTTCCAAGCTACACAGGAAGTGGATTGGACTGTGAAAGACAAATCTAAATTGTGTTTGTATTTTGACAAATTTGCAGGGCAGTACAATATCTCAGAGATGAGGTCAGATCTCCTGCTCCTCTGGTGCATTCAGTATAGCTGCCCAATTTTGCTGCTTTTTAAAGTTTGATAGAAATATCTGTTGGCTATAGGTATGTTCTTAAAGTGCAAGGTTTTTTGCCTGTTAGTGAATATAACACAGAGTTGTTGTTTTTTTTAAAAAAAAAACTTTACAGAAGCTCACCTCCAAAAGGCTACAAAACTAGTCTTTTGAATCTCTTCAGTTAAATTCTTTATAAGAAAATTTAATATCCATATGAGATCATTGAGCTCCCTTTGGGAGGGAGGAAGGAACATATATTTAATAATAAGATAAAATAAGATACGATGCAGAGTCATTATCAGCAGATCTAGTTCATGCATATGCAAATGCCTTGACCTCATGTAGGCTCTCCTGTCCTGTAATCAATAATTTCAACCAAGCTTTAGTGTATGTACAAGACTATCACTCTGACCCTACCCTCATCTGTAAAATGGGAATGCATGTGCTAATTTCTTTGAGAAATGTTTTTGAGTGATAATTATTTTTTTATAAAATAACCACTTAAGGGGAAGAAGTGTAGCTCAGTGACTGAGCATCTGCGTTGCATGTAGAATGTCAGTCCCCAGCATATCAGGCAGAGCTGGAAGAGACCCCTGTCTGAAATCTGGGAGAGTTGCTACCAGGCACTGTGGACAGTACTGAGGTAGATAGACCAATGACCTGACTCAGTATAAGTCAGTTTCCTATGTTCCTATGTTCACTAAAGTGTGTGTGTGAGAGAGAGGGCTGGTAACGTGCAAACTTCAAAAACTTAAATGTAATTATTATAATGGAAAACTTGAGTCATCCTGCAATTTATTTTTGAAAAGTTCTTGGACATTTCTGCATGATCAGTTGGTCTGTTGAGAATCCTTACATCTAGATTTCCCACGTGTAATGTAAGAACAAGCCATCATTTCTGTTGTTTCTGAATTTCATCTTTTCCCTAGAACCGAACAGGGCGAGAATTAGAAATCATGTGTGGTGGTGGAAATAATAGATGTCATGGGAATTTGATACTGCACAGAATAAGTGATAGACTGAGGTTGTACTTTAAGTTTTGATGAAAATCTAGCAAAGTTTTGAAGAGAGAACAGAGTTCCTTGTCAGTCAGTGCAAGCAAACCAATAACAAACTGCAGAAGCCCTCAAAGGTAAGATCGACTTAATAATGATTCTAAGGACAATAAAGAATAGTTCCCCGAGATGAAATTGGCCCCCTATTGTCTGGGAAATTTGCAGTGAACACTAAAGAAGCTAGAGTGGATATTTCTCATCACTCAGATGTAAATTGAAGCTGCAATAACAGGACCTCTGCAAAGAGGAATTCCTATAATCCTATCAAAGGTATGATTTAGTATAAACCACTGGGTGTCACACAATAAAGAGGTGGAAACAAATAACGAGAGCACACTGTAACCAAATCAACATAAGATTTACTATATTTAAGGAAATGAAATGTGCAAAATAAAAATAGCCTTTGCCAATTTGGCTTCACAGTGTATGCCCATTCAGAGCTTTGGATAAGTGTAGGTGTCACATATTTTGCAGTTCTTGCATATAGATAACATTTTTTTACACGAATTAGCAGCTGTTTAATCTGTACGCAGAACATATCATACGGAACGCAGGATTGGACCAAGATGAAGGAGGTGTGAAAACTGGAGGGAGAAATATCAATAATTTAAGATATGCAGACAATAGCATACTACTAGCAGAAACCAGTAATGATTTGAAACGAATCCTGAGGAAAGTTAAAGAGGAAAGCACAAAAGCAGGACTACAGCTGAATGTCAAGAAGACTAATGACAACAGAAGATTTATGTAACTTTAAAGTTGACAATGAGGACATTGAACTTGTCAAGAATTATCAATACCTTGGCACAGTAATTAACCAAAATGGAGACAATAGTCAAGAAATCAGAAGAAGGCTAGGCCTAGGGCAGCTATGAGAGAACTAGAAAAGGTCCTCAAATGCAAAGATGTATCACTGTACATCAAAGTCAGGATCATTCAGACCATGGTATTCCCAGTCTCTATGTATGGAGGTGAAAGTTGGACAGTGCAAAAAGCGGATAAGAGAAAAATCAACTCATTTGAAATGTGGTGTTGGAGGAGAGCTTTGCGTATACCACAGACTGCAAAAAAAGACAAATAATTGGGTGTTAGAACAAATTAAACCAAGAACTATCACTAGAAGCTAAAATGATGAAACTGAGGTGATCCTACTTTGGACACATCATGAGAAGACATGATTCACTAGAAAAGACAATAATGGTGGGAAAAAGAGGAAGGCCAAACAAGAGATGGTTTGATTCCATAAAGGAAGCCAGAGACCTGAACTTACAAGATTTGAGCAGGGTGGTTCATGACAGATGCTCTTGGAGGTCACTGATTCATACGGTCACCATAAGTCGTAATTGACTTAAAGGCACATAACAACAAAACAATATGCAATAGATGAGTCTGGGGTAAATAATCCTGTGGTCCTCCAGATGTTGTTGTCCTCCAATTTTCATTAGCCCCAGCCAGCATGGCCAATGATTAGGATTGATGGGAATTGTAGTCTAACAACTTTGGGGGGTTCCCCAAATCTGGATTAGTTGATATCCTATTATGACAACTTTGTTTTAGTAAAGTAGGCCACTTTTTGAGGAGCAAGGCATTCCTTCTAGCTGTACAACATGGGAGGTTATAGGCAGTTTCTTAAATTTATAGGAACAAAAACAACATGTTGAGTTCTCCACATGAATCCCCTTTCCCATCAACTCACCCAGTAATCCCTCATGTAGTAAGGCTGCAGTTCTCTGCACTCTTGTCCATTGAACTCAATGGGACTTGCTTCTGAATTGATACATACATGCCTAGTTCAGGATCTGCATTTTAATGATGACAGTAAAAGCACTTGATTCTTTCTGATCCTCACATTGACTTGTCTAGTCCAATATGGCTGTGGATACAAAACATGTGTTGTGCAAAGGAAGGACAAGGACTGCTGCTGTTTGTAAACTTTAAATGCTTTTAATGGTTGCAGCAATGTGGTTCTTTTGGATATTTGCTTCTATAAGCAAGAGCCCTCTGACAAGGGGAGAGTTAGAGGCACTTGCAAATGCACTTGCATTTGCAGTGCATAGCCGTGAAATGAAGAGACAAGACAAGATGAAGTATGGGTAAATCAAGGACCATGCTTATTTGAATACATGCCAGTTACATGCTTGATCGCATAATAAAATGATCTGCAGAGACAAGTGCGAAACCTATCTCACACCCAGTCGGGTGAGGACACCCTGCCATGGGAAAGGGGGTGGTCCAAGCCAAATCTCCTTCTCCGGGCTCCATCCCCGCAGGGTGGTTAGGGAGGACTTCCTGCTCCACCCCCCCTCAGGGCCACACAACTCTGAGTGGGTGTTACATGTTAGCCCCAAAGGTGAGCCTTATCCTGCCAACAGGCCGCACAATCTGGAAGGCAGGCTTCAGAACCCACCAATCACCTTAAAGGGTGCCTAAGGGTGGTCACCAAACCCTACCTTGTGAAATTATGCAGCTATCCACCAAACGTGACCTATTTACAGATTAAACTATGAGGCCAGGCAACAAATCAGCCAAATCAAAATCAGCCAAATAAAACTGAGCAAATCAGCCGAATTAGAACAGTACAGGTTAGGCAAAAAACTTGCCAGCAAATGAAGGCTGGCGAGCTAAAAAATCCTACCTGGCCCCAAGGAGACCAGTTAAACTTGTGCTGCCCTGAAGGGAGGGTGGGCGGGTGTTGCATAAGGCCGGAAAGAGGCTGAGGGGAGATGGAGCAAGGCTTAAATAGCCACACTGCTCCGCCTCCTATGCGACAGGTGCACATGGCCATGCCGCGCCCATGGAAAGGGGCTTTTGAAGCCATGCTAGGTCTTCCCCGGCATGGCTGCAAAGGCCCACCATCGCCAGAGCTCTTGGGTCTGACGATGGCGGGAAATCTAAAACTATTGAAATGGTAAGTTAAGCCATCTGTTTTAACTTATAGCAAATATGGTCTACATTCACTTCCTGTGGAACTTTGGGCCCAAAACACCTCCACTTTCTCCTAGTCTGTTTCCTAGTTTACTTTCCCCTATATAAGTTGCTAGCTGCCATTCACTCTTGTGGCGGAAAGGTAAAGGGCAGCATATCATCACAACATATGTGGCTCAGCTTCTATTACCAAGGACCTTATAGAGAGATGTGCAGTGGATATCTAAATTGGGGGCAGCCACCAGGGAGGGGTGGTGTTATTAGGGATGGGGGAGAAATTAGATTCAGTTTTCACCTAAAGGTGAACTTACATAATTCACACATATGTGGACTGAAACACAGCCATTTTTTGAAATTTACACTTTTCCAAATTTTGTAGTGCTGTTCTCCAGCCAAGTAGTGTTTGTGCATAAATGTATATAGTTGAGTAAAGTGTGCATACAAATCCACGTTAGTGAAAATAACATACACATTTATTATATTAGGGGAAATTGCCTTATAAAAATGGATATATTAGGCTAAATAAAATGTGTAAAATAGGAGAAATTTGCACAAAAATGCTGATACCGCATATGTGGCCCCCTGTCAGCTGTGCTGTTATGGAGCTGGGAGGTCAGTGCACTGTGGATACAGTGTCGGGAGTGCATCACACTGACTTCCCCACTGCTTCACCTTTCTCCTTCCCAGCAAGCACAGAGACATGGCCGAGAGGAGACTAGGTACATGGCCCTGCCCCTCCCCACTGGCTCCCCCTGTCCTGAATCCAAGATGTTGCACTACTGCAAAGGCAGTGTAGCACTTCCATCTGTGGCAGAGCAATCCAACTCAGGGGAAGCTGGCAGAAGGGGTGCTGGCTTAAGAGGAGACAGTGGGAAGGTCCGTGGCATCCATTTGCCATTCAAAACCTCCTTGTCAGCTGAACACCAGCTCAGCCAGGAGCTACGCACAGGGACAGTAAAAGCTGGCCCTTACAAATACACCTACCTGGCTATAAGCTCTCTCCATAGACTTCCACTGCAATTATTTTCTTAGATCAAGCTTTTTCCTGGTGTAACTTTTGCCTGGATCGGGACCTGCAGGAGCACTCTGAACACAAGTTGGATGTGGCCTAAGTCCCCCCTTGGCCCCTCCTATGACAGCCCCCAGAATGCCCCTTTTTTGAGCCTTCCACCATCTTCTGCAGGCTCCCCTTCCTGTGGGCTGGGCTTCTCTGGTGGACCCCCAGCTCAGCTGTGGAAGGCACCATATCCAACTCCCCTCGACCTGGCACAAATAGCAAGATTAATAATAAATAGCTATTTAAGCACCCTTAGTCAAAATTGGGGATGCTAAATCTGTCAGTTTTGACTTCTAATTTCTCCAGTTTAAAATGCAGTTCTCCACATTTCTGCTTCAGCTTGCTTTAAAAAAAAAAACATTCCTCATGAAAATTTCAGTGCTCATGTGTCTGCTAATATACATATTTATGTATGCAGTCACCTAATATACATGCCTTTACAAGCAGTTTCCCCTAATGTACTGAATTTGTGTATGTTACTTTTGCTAATATATGCATTTGATACAGACTTTCAGCTAATGTACACATTTGGACACATTTGACTGGACAACTGCATTACTAAATTTGGAGACATTTAGATAGAATCATAGAATCATAGAGTTGGAAGGGGCCTTGTAGGCCATCGAGTCCAACCCCCTGCTCACAGCAGGAAATCCACAGCTAGAGCATCTCCCGCAGATAGCTGTCCAGCCTCTGCTTGAAGACATCCAGCGAAGGGGATCCCACCACCTCCCTAGGCAGTCGGTTCCATTGCTGTCCTTACTGTCAAGAAGTTCCTTTTAATGTCCAATCTGAATCTACGCTCCTGCAACTTAAAACCATTAGACCTGGTCCTACCCTCTGGGGCAGCAGAGAACAAATCTGTACCCTCCTCTATGTGACAGCCCTTCAGGTACTTAAAGAGTGCAATCATGTCACCCCTCAGCCTTCTCTTCACCAGACTGAACATGCCAAGTTCCTTCAACCTTTCCTCATAAGACTTGTTCTCCATACTTGTTCTCCAGATTTTGAAGCCTGGCTGCGTTTCAGTTCACATATTGTTTTGGAAAGGACAGATTAGGTAGGTTCACATTAGATTGAAACCAAACTGAATTCCCACCCCCACCCCTTGCCTTGTGAACAGCCACACTGGAAGTTTCAGCATGACTGCAACATGGAGCAACTACAGTCATAGTGCTTCATTTGTGCTATGGGAAGGGCCATAGCTCAGTGGAAGAACATCCACCTTATATGCAGAACATCCCAGGTAGGAATAGAAAGATCTGTCAATTTTGGTTCTCTCCATTGCTCATTTTTCCAATCTTAAATTCAGCTCTCCACATTTCTGCAGAAATTTGTGATTTTTCTTTAAATTCTCATGAAAACTCTCCAGGATTTTAGTGCACATTTCTCCTAATAAACACATTTTTATAGGCAGTTTTGACTAATGTACATATTTTGCAAGCCATTTCTCATCATATAATGCATTTTTGCATCCTATTTTCACTCATATATTCATTTTTACGCACACTTTCCCCTAATATAGGCATTTTTGTAAGCATTGTTGGGTTGTTGAACTGCATCACAAAAATTCAAATGTGCAAATTTTGAAGGATGGCTGTTGTTCAGTTTTCATATTTTTTTCAGAAAGTGTAAGATTCATACATTCAGCTTGAAATATGAACAGAATTGAAATTCTCACCCATCCTTGGTCCCAAGTTTAATTCCTGCTATATCCAGGTAGAGCTGCAAATGTCTGCTATATGAAACCCCAGAGAATTGCTTTTAGCCAGTGTTGACAATACTGAGTTAGAAGGACCAATGGTCTAACTTGATATAAGGCAGCTTCTTATATTTCAGTGTTCCTCCAATCCCTCTTTGTACCTTCCACAGTAACATTTTGGAAAGAGGCTGGTGGATGTTGCCCACAATCTACCTTTACTCCACACAAAACAAGCTCAGTGGACACATTGAGCAACTGCCTCCCCCCACTTTTGTTACCCACCACCATCCTCATCCTTGTGGCCTTCACTGCTGTGAAATGTCTGGCCAGCTATCTGTTTTCCAAATAACATCAGGCTTGCTGAATACATACGAACTAGAGAATCACTGATGGATCTCGTGGGATCTTTTTGCAGTAGGCAGTAACAATATATCAAGCCAATTTAGTAGCAGCAGGAGTCTCAATCTTCACTGCCAGACACAGCCCCATCCTCCTGTTTGTTTGCAAAAGACAAGGTTTGATCTCTCCTTCACTGTAGGGCATGAGCTTTGATACATTGTCAAAAATGTGGGTCCTTGGCTAGGGGAAGCCAATACATTAGAAGACAAATGTTTAGCACTCTAAATAGGATTAGTCATTTGGGGGGCTGCCCATCTGGTCTCACTGTGGATTGCTGCTACCACCCAAGGAGCAACTGGCTCTCGTTTATTTCACCAGCTCAGCTAATGATTGCCAAAGGCACTGGAGGAACCAGCAAGGTGACTCTCATTAAGAAGACAAATCACTTTCCCTCCCCTATAATTTCCATTTGATTGCATATTGGTGTGGCTATAATGGAACAATAATTTCCAAACATATTAGGAGCAGATTGTAGCTTTAGGCAAATCCCTGATAAGGGTGGTATTGGATGTACATAATCCAATGGGGGAAAATGGGAGGGCCTTTGTGTCACTCTTGAAATGAGAAAGTTTCAGAAGTCCCTGTGTTTGGAACCTAGAGCAACTACTATTTCCACGCTGCTCAGCAGTTGCTAGGCTTCACACTCGGTGCAAATACAGTGGCATGTTTGAAGGATTTACAATCAATGGATGTAGAATATAATGATGCAGAGAATAGTCTATGTGTAATGCAGAGAGGTGAGAGTAGTAACAAAAGCAGAAGCTGGGTGGGCACAGGGCGGTTCAAGGAAGAAATCCCTGCAGCAGTGGGACTGGTATGAAGATGCTTAAGGAATTAAATTACTGTGGATTCCAGTGTGAACTGATGAGATCTACATCACTGAAATTATTGTGCAGATTAGAACATCTTAACATTTGAAACTGGTGGCACAATTCTGTGCTCAAAAAATGTACCAAAATGGAAAATGTAGTTGCACAGTGTTTATTTTAGGATAAGATTAAAATATGTTTATAAATGTATGCATTGAGGTAAAATATGTGTTTAAATGGATATGTTGCGATAATATATATTTAAATACAATTTTAGTGTTTTTTTAAAAATCATAGATTAACTCAGAAACAGGTTAGAATGAATTTATGCATGAGCACATCCAAAATTTGCAAGGAGCAGACATAGATGGATCTCTCCATCCTTAGTCAGGCACATGGGATTTGAGAGACAAGCCACATGGTAAACCTGGGCTGAGAATAAAATAGGAAATAGAGGACGGGTAGCATACAAATCTAATAAGATTTTTCTGTATTGTATTCCAAGACAGTTGAGGCTTTTTCTTGTAGATCATGGCTTGGAAAGAATGGAGAAGACCCAAGTTCAAATCTCTTCTCAACCGTAAAACTTACTGGATGGGCCCATCTCTAGCGCAACGGGGTTGTTTAAATGATAATATAGGATGAGGAACCACATGAACAGCCCCAATCAACTATAAAGATTCCATTGCTTTGCTACAATGAGACCTTCAGGTACACCAAATATTTTGAGAGACTAAGAATATTAGGGGAAGGGACATAGCTCAGTGGTAGCGCATCTGCTTTGCATCCAGAAAGTCCCAGGTTCAATCCCTGATATCTCCAGATAGGGCTAGGAGAGAACCCTCTGTGAAACCATGGAGAGCTGCTGCCAGTAAGTGTAGGTAATACTATGCTAGATAGCCCAATGGCCTGACTCAGTATAAAGCAGCTTCCTATGTTCCTATGGCTATTTTCTGTGGTGTAGTAGTAGTAGCAGTAATGATAATAACAACAAAAACTAGCAATATCTCCTCTGAAATGGGCTTCATTGCACAATAGACTCCACAGTAGGGATGGGATCCGTATTTCAGTGTTGGTTCAATTTTCCACTCTGTCAAACTTCCTTCTGGTACCACTTTGCCAGAGATCAATGTTGTATTTGCTATAAATACCTATTTGTTTTTTTTTAAATATCAAATTTTCTTAGATATTTTAAAACATTGATGTTGTAAATGCAATAAAAATATTAATAGTGATATTTTGAGGGAAATATATATATATATATATATATATATATATATATATATATTGAGGGAAATATTGATATTAATATCAATTTTTTTGAGGCACTTCTTCTCCTTCTGGTTTATTTCTATCCTGCCTTTTGGCCAAAAGGCCCTCAAGGCGGCTTACAAAAAATAAACACAAACATATTAACATAAGTACAATTTACAAAAATTAAATTAGAAGGTAATACCATTATTAAAAAGCAACAAAAACAACTTTCAATGAAAATACAATAAGAAATCACACTTTCCTAACACTTTCCTAATAAATTCCTAACAATTAGACAATCTCTACTAGTTCTTACATCAATATGTGGACATCAAACCACAATACCACTGAGATGCCCTGCTAGTGCTGCATCTGCCAGTCCTTATATAGGAAAAGGAGCAGGAGCAGTCCAACTTTTTGCCAGCATAGACGATGTCCACGGTAAGCAGGACTTCAACTTGATCACGGGGATGGAACAGTCGACGTTCTGGCTGCCGTTGGTCATTGCAAAGGTGGAAACGACGGGCTTGGAAAGAAAGGAGAGGAAAGAAGTAGAAGCCTGCTCAGCTTGGGTGGGTCTGCCCCCGGGAGAATTGGAAATGATGGGCTCTGAGAGGAAAGGAGAGGAAAGGGGTGCAGGCCTGCTCGGATAGATGGATCTGCCCACGGGGGAGGTCCCAGTGCCAGAGCTCATATAGTCGGCGAGTTGATATGGATCCACCATCACGGCCGGGTTGTACGACGAGAGGCCCAGTGTAGAGGGTGGCGGTACTTGGTGGCTCTGGGGCTTTCAAAGGTGAAGGTGGCACAGCTGCCCCTCCACCAAACTGGACAACAAAAGCCCAGCTGGGAAGGCAGCGGCAAGGAAGATGCGGCAGCGTAGATGAGCGTGCGGCGTTTGATAGCTCTGGAGCTTTTAAAAAATAAAGGTGGTGCAACTGCACCTCTGCTTCTAACTCTGTTCTCCACAGGTCCCGAGTGGTTAAGGTGTTCAAAATAAAGCACCAGCAGCTTGCCTACTGTTCTCTCTCCACTGTCTTCTTGCAACCTCGCAGGAACCCATTCACGCCTCCCTTGATTTTTCAAATCAAATGGATTCGACAGACTCTGTGACTGCTGCATAGACGTGTAGAACTCCACAGTCTGCTTCCCTGCCTTCATTGTAAGTTACTTTAAAAAAAATTTTTTTTAAAAAAAATTCCCGTTCAGCTGCGGAAAGCTACTAGGAAAAATACCAATCCACAAGCACAAAAAAGACAAAAGAACAGGAAATCCGAGTCAAATTTGAATTTTCTGATATTCGAGCACATCCCTACTCCATAGTCAATATCCATAAATGGATTCATAATCTAGCTGGTTTCATGAATAATGTGTATCATGCTTTGGACCCCTTCAGATAGCATCACACCTATTTGATACCCAGTGGATAGCAACTACAAAATCTACACGTATTTGTGAGTTTATTCCTTTTCTACCCCATCTGTGTTAATGGTTGAGCAAGATAATTTCCTCTGGCAGTTCCATCTGAAACTGTAAGATGGAAGCATATACACTTACAACATTTATTCCTTTCATGTTCAGCTCTGGTGGTGGTGGGGAAAATACTGTGCTTTTGTTTTCCATTTGTATTTTGTTTTGCCTAAGGAAAATAATACCTTAGCATGCAGTGTCACGGTAAAGTACCTTAAAATATAAATGCTTCCATAGGAGATCCTGTGTTGAAGAGTGGGACAGTGCTGTCTGCTCTTATCAGTGAGTTGCAGTGTAAATTTACTTTTCTTTCATTTTTACCTGTATACACATAAGGAGAAGTAGATTACCCTCACCTTTTAAGTTTGTGTATGATCACACAACACTTTTTTATCCCCCCCCCAAATCTAGTACTGGGAAAAGATTGTTCCTTATTTACATCTTCTGTTTGGGATCAGTCACGACTGAATACCACCTTAGCTCTGTTCTATATCATTGATCTCCAATTGCTGGGTTATGACTAGGGATGGAGGAGAGATTTGATTTTGTTTGCATTTTAATGAGAAGCTACCTAATGCTCACTTCTCAAACCAATATGCAAACCAAAACACAGCTATCCTTCAAAATTCACATTTCTCTGAATTTTGCAGTATAGTTCTCCAGCCAAACAATATGGACCAAATGTATACATTAGGGGGACGTGTGCACAAATATGTATATATTAGTGAAATAGGGGCTTCTTTTGGAGAGAAACATATGCATAAATATGCATATATTACTGAAAATTAGGGGCTTGGGGAGAGAGAGAGAGAGAGAGAGTATTTTTATTTATTTATTACATTTCTACCCTGCCTTTCTTTTCATGATTGAAACCCAAAGCGGCTTACATATGGTTCCCAGGCGGTCTCCCATCCAGGCACTGACCAGACCTGACCTTGCTTAGCTTCAGTAGGAACTAAAATCTCACCCCATAGGTAATTTGAAATTAACTTGATGGTTTGTACTAAAAGCACCCCTGACAGTCCTCCAAATATATGTTGGTTTCATCTTTGAACCATTCTGTTCTCCCTGCTGTGATTCAGACAGCACTGGGAGGTAGAAAGGTATCACCATGCAATGACCATTTGTTATGGGGAATGGAGGCTAAGTGGTTAGTGTTCATAATGGCCAGTCATTGTGCACATTCTCCAGGCCTCATGGAGAGTGTGCACATAATCTGTCCATGAAGAGGGAAATGTCCACATTTCCTGGTCAATGTACACAATTCCAACAGGCCCTGGGTAATGCACATATATCAACTGAATTTTGCATATTCTCCATGTTCTCTATAATCCCCAACAGCTCTTGGGGAATGTGCATATATTGACTGAATTTTGCACATTCTCCTTCCATTATACATAATCTCCAACAGGGCTTGGGGAATGTGCATACAGTGCCTTGCAAAAGTAATCAGAACCCTGACCAATGGTCTCATATTACTGGATTATAAATGGTACATTGTAATAAAATGGTACAGTGTTTCAAAATAAAATATCACACAGAACGAAATTACAATGTACCATTTGTAATTCAGTAATTTGAGAGCATTGGTCAGCGGTCTGATTACTTTTGCAAGGCTCTATATATTGACTGAATTTTTGTGATTTTTTGGAATTTGGGAATTCCAAAGGGTAGGTGCCACTACACTAAAGTATTTGAAGTATTATACAGTTTTGAAATGTTAAATATCTTAGTCTTGTTTCTTTAGGATAAGTTCATTCCCAAAATTCCTGTGTATTCTGTGTAAGCAGTAACAATTTTTCAAAAAATTCAGCTATTTTATTATCCAGTTTCAAATTTGAAATGATAGCTAAAGAAATTATCTCAGTGCCACTATCATCGGGGGGGGGAGTTGTTTCTTGGAGACTATGCATACTAACTGGAGAAGGTGCATATTGCCTGGAGAAAGGACAACATTCTGTTGAGGTGTACACATTCCCCAAACCCTCTGGCAGATTATACATAATGACAGGAGAATGTGCAGAATTCAGTCAATATATGCACATTCCCCAAGGCTTGTTGCGGATTATGGATAATGACCTGAGAATGTGCAAACTTCAGTTGATATATGTATATTCCCCAAGGGCTGTTAGGGATTGTGTATAATGACCGGGAAATGTGCACACTTCCCTCTTCACGGACAGATTATGTGCACATTCTCCATGAGGCCCGGGGAATGTGCATAATGACTAGTTATTATGCACATTGCAAAGTTCTTGGTTCAGTTTGGCTCATCCCCTAAAACAGAACTAGATATTGTAGAGTTAAAAAAAGAAACATGCAACATTAAAAAAAAGGACCCATATTGTTAATTTGGATTAGGGGTGTAAGAAAGCATTGATTGCCATACTGACCCATGTTTGTCATATGCAGCACTGTTTCTGTTCTGTTGCAGTTTGTCTATGTTATTCATCCCACAATCCACTGTGGTGGAATCTTAGATGGGAGAGAGGAATGTCAACTACATATCATTTGTGGAATGAAAGCAACAACAGTGAATACCAATCATATTTGCTGGATGGATTTCCATTCCAGACATGGGATGAATAAATGAACATCAGCAATTTCTGTTCCTGTTTCCATTTCAGTTGGGATTCTCTGGCATCCCTAATTAGGATTAAAGTTGGATTCTGGGACTAGACTGGTTGAAGGCTTTGCTTTACTGGGCAGAGTACTATTTGAGGCTAAAATGAATTTCTGATCATGACCATAAAAAGTAACCAGATGGATATTCTTGCTTGATTTTTTGAGAAGTTGATTCATAGCTTGGGCCATAAGCACAGTTTTTCCTCCCCCATGACTCAATGGTAATAAATAAAACTGTGTATGTGAGAAAGCCATCTCATGTTTTGAACCACAAGGGAGTACTGTGAGGAAAGTCCTAGCTAAAAGAGGCACCAAGGGAGAGAGACAGGGTGGTTTAAGGAATATGAGTCTTTCTGGAGGCTGGTAGTGAGACTGGTAAGAGTTAGAATGTAGGTGATGGATTAGGATATGGGTAAATATAATGACTGGAAGATAGGTTGGGTCAACAGTTGAGATAGTTCTACTGGTGAAAGAGGGATTTGTGGTCATATTAACAGGATTATGCTTAGTGTTTACTCCCTTTGCACTCATCTTCCAGTCCGTGTAACACTCCCCTTTGCCCATATCTGCATCATTCAGGGCCTCGTTGGGGACTACAGTTCCAGTCACTTCCAAGGAACTGGAGCATAATCAAAGATTTGGCTGTCCCAACGTGATGATGCACCTTGAACTAGAGATGAGTGGAATCTGTCTATTTCCAGTTCATATTACTTCTATGTTGACAGATATTTTTTTGCATCAGCCACTGGCCTTTGCAATTTGAGTATAAAATGTATTTAAAAAAGATGTGTGTTTACTATTAATTCTTTACCATTTCTGCCTTTTTCTGCCTTTTTTTTTTAAAAAAAATGCTCCTAAATTATTTAAGTGTCTTCATTGTCCGTGCGATATTGGTCAGTTTTAAACTGCTGAGAACTGTGTCACGGTATTCAAATAAGTGCAAAATCTGGCAGATACTTAGCTTTGATCTGCACATCCATCTGAGCAGTGTGGGATCAAGTCATTTCATATCAGAATTTCCAAAGATGTATTGCTTTAGTATCTCTGACTTGAATGCACTGGTGCCAGACTCCTTCCATTAAACTTTGTCCACATTTTTCTTTGTCCAACACTTCATAGGATCAAGCTGTTGAGGGAAAAAAACAACCCTCTCTTCTTCTGTCATTCTGATTTGTAGTTTTTTAAAAAGAGAGAAATAAAAATAAACGTGCCTTTCAAGATTACTGATGATTTCAATTTTTAATACTACATATTTCACCTGGGATTTGAGGAGAAAACCCTTTTTTCAACTTAAAAAAATTAGGCTACAATTAAGCTAAAAATTGCCCATGAAATGGAATGTTTTGGCATCACTTTCTCCCCAGCGACTTCCACCAACGAGCAGTATAATCATCCGGTCTCAGAACATGGATTGGGTTTCTCTGCTTAGAAATTGCTGGGTTTTATGGAGCTATTAAGAATAGGAATTTGCTGCATGAATATTCACTGAAAGAGGGATTTGCCAGAGCTTTGAGTCGAAAGGCATTGTTCTTGTCTGGATGACCTCCTTGTGCAAAATGATTGCTTTATCCTTCTCGACATCATTATCCTTGCTATGGAAAGAGAAAAGGGGGGAGAACAGGGAGTGAAACTCCCGCTGGGCCCCATCATAATAACATGTAATCTTCTTGCTCACTTTATCTGCGATTTAGGAAGCCTCTGTTCATGGAAGCAGTTTTCAGAAAGTCTGATCTATAATTTACCCGAATCAACCTGGCAAAAGAGCAAGAGGCTTTAGTGGAGAGATACAACCTTAAAACTCTTAAATGAAGATTAGTTTAAAGTTTGACAATTTGCCGCAGAACCATCTGCCAAATCTCATTTCGTTAAACTGTTTTTTAAAAAGCTTTCCTTATGTTAGCCATTCCGCTCTCTTCCCCACTCCCTAGCTATTTCTCCTCCCCCAAATCCTGAATTCAAACCCTGCATGTTTTTGAATGATGTGCAAAAAAAATGCCATTTTCCCAAATTCTGAAAAGATCCAATAACAAGATATTGGGTCCTCAGAACCTCTTGTTGTAAGCCTGCTAGACTGCCAAGTGATTTTCGTGTTGCAATGAAGGAGGTAATTTCAAGACAAAAACTACACTGTGTCTCTATTGGCCAAAGTGTGTTCTTGGGTTCAGTATACAGCTATGAAGGCTACTGATTAAGCTTGAGGCAGGGGTGGGGGGGTATGTTTTAGCCCAAGAGCCACATTCCCTCGAAGGCAACATTCCAGATATCACATGCCAGTGGAGAGAGAGGCCAGAGGTAAAATGTGGGTAGGAATTAGGGATGCAAGGAGGCAGTGATTTCAATCCTGTACTGGGTTTGTCACAATCAGTCCTATTTCAGTTTCGCTACTGCTCAGCTTCTGTTAAAACCTACTTTATTTGTCTCACTATTAATTTCATGATTATATAACGTGGTGCACACTTTTTCTGGAAAGGTATGCAGTAGCTGAAGAAGGAGATGAAAGAGGGTGAAGGACACTTTTGTGGAAATGTGTTGCACATGAGTACTCTAAGCAAATTCCTTTAGTCAAAAGCATCTCCAAGCCACGCAGTTTAAGCCTCAAGAGATTTTCCATGTAAATAAATTGATTGCCCTTTCAACTTCTAAAGCATTTATTCATAGTAAAGAACACAACACACACACACCCCAACAAAAGTAGTGACTGCAGGCAGAAGGATTCCCAGTTCATGTGTTTTATGAGATCATTTGAACTGGCTGATAGGAGGGAACAAAACGCACGTTTCAGAACAAAACAAAATAAACAAGAAGGATAAATGAAGCTTGGCAGAGCAGTTTTGGATGGTGAATGGGATGGTGAATCTAGGCTGCCTTGGATGAACTAAGTGGAATCCTGCCTGTGGTGATGAGTTTCACACCTCCTTTACAGGATAAAATGGTATTTACATTGTCATGAGAATTGTGTTTCAATACAGATGCCAGGCTGGTTTGCTTAGCTGTTATTAGAGTGGAAGAGTTGAACCAAAATGTCTTCTCTTGCAATATGTACATACATAAAATGCTCAAATGCTCTTCTGGAAGGTCCCCCATGTGATAAGCCTCAAGGTACCACTTCCAGAGTGTTTTTGGAGAACAAATAGGTGTGAGAGAGTGGGTGGGTGGGTGTGCATGCCCAAACACACCACCGTCAGCAATTATCCATTATTAATAGATTAATTAAAATGACCTCTGGAAGATAATCAACATTAATCCATATTTAAAATGGATTGCTTGGAAATGGGCAAGACCTCTCATTCCACATCATGTAGATTACATCATTGGAACTCTGCTCCAATAGGGTCTTGGGGCACCCTAGAGCCTATGTCTCACCTAGTCTGGATAGGGTGGCAACTTACACTGTACATCAGAGAGAGACAGAAGAAGCCATCTCATTAAAGGACTTGAGTCATCTGAAGGCTTAGAAATAGATTCTATCCCATTGGAGAGCTGATCACATTCTTTAAAGGGTCAGTACCTGATTCTGCACTTGCATGCTCCTGTGTGGCTGTGGAACAAGAGAAGTTGGGGTGGAATTGGGGTGGGTTATTCCCAGAGTCTGAGGGCAATGGGAGAGCCAGGTTTAGATGATTGTGTTGCACTTTATATGGGGCTCTCCTTGAAGATGTAACCGCCAAGTTGACTGGCACTGCTAAATGGGACCATATTTCCTCTGCCCTTGAAGAATAACATGGGTTGCCGGTTTACTACTGGGCCCAATTTAAAGTGCTGGCTTTACACAGTTTGAGAACTAAGTGTTTGAAAGAGTGTGTTGTCCATCATCTGGTGACCTGTGCCTTCAGATCTTGGGGAAAGCCCTGCATGTGATTACATCAACATCTGCGGCTTTCCAAGTGACAACATGGAACAGGTCCTTCTCTGCTGTGTTAGGCTTATGGGGGTGGCCGATTCACAGAAATCACACCTTTCTGCTGGACTGCTGGATCACTGTTATGCTATGTAAAAATCATATCTGAATGGGCTTATTTATTTATTTTTTAAATGAAATTTGATTATTATTGTGTTACTAACATGTTGTAAGCTGTCCTGGGAACATTTGGGTTGAAATGCAGAATATGAATCAGATTTTAAAAAATCAGGCTGAAAGGGCTGAGAAAGGGATGCTAATGGCTCCCACCATTGAGTAGGGGTGTCATGTGTTTTATCTTAATCTGACTACTCCTAGGGGTGAACCTGGGACCTGCGTGAAAGGGACATGACATATTGTATTTATTTTATTATTTATTAATTAGATTTATATCCCACCTTTCCTCCCAGCCGGAGCCCAGGACAACATCATATTGTATGAATGTCCTTCTGTGTTTTCGCTGTTGGAGATAGCTCTATCCCTTCGTTGTTTTTCAGCCATCCATGCTGAATCTGTTTCCTGGTTACACTTGTAGGTTATTTCAAAGGACTATTGTTTTAAAAGTTACTTGAGGTTCAGTTAAGCATGCCATTATGTGAGCCTGATTTCTGCTAACAACTGTGCCTGGCTGCCAGGGAAAATTTTATTGGTGCTGGGATTGGGGCTTTGGGAGCCGTAACTGTGCTGCCGAAGACATAATGTAACATTCAGACTGGAATCAATCATAGCATCTTTGTCTCATTATGGATTTAATTTTCTTCTGTGTATTAAGTTTAAATGTCATATAGATGAGAGTAATGGGAGCATAAACAAAGGGATCTGAAAGGGTGTTTCCAACATTTCATGAGATCAGGAGCAGAAGGTTTGGTGTGGGTTTGTGTGTGAATTAGAAAGAGAGAAGGAGAGATTCATTTATTGGAAGCTTGCACACTCTGAAGCAAAGTAACAGAGAAATGGCAAAGGGACATAGGGAGTAGAAACTGATCTATTAGGATGAATGGGACACTGTCCCACCAGTCTTCCCCCACATGTCCACCTTCTAATTTGCAACCAGCCTAGGTAGTGGCACTGGCTGTCAGCTTCCTCCTCTTCTGTAGAGCTCAACAGGGAGGAGGATGGAGACAAAACTAGAATTAGTTGGCTTTGGCTCCACCTACTGTTGACCTCCCTGACTTTCACCCTACCAGTCCCAATGGGCACCAGATAGGACACAGGTACCTCATTCTCACTGATTTCCAAACTACTTGATATGTAGCCATGCCATGTTACGAAGTAGAATTTATATATCCACCTTTCCTCTCAAAGGAGTCTAGGAAAGGAAACACACAAACAATTAAACAAATAAAACACCTGAAACATTTAAAAACAGTTACAACACAGATGCAGATTAGGATAAATATCTCTTTTAAAAGGTTTGTTGAAAGAGGAAGGTCTTCAGTAGGTGCTAGAAAGACAACAGAGGCAATGCCTGTTTAATATTTAAGGGAAAGGAATTCTGAAGGGTAGGTGCCACAACACTATAGGCCCAATTCCTGTTTTATGTGGAACGGACTTCCTGATAAGATGGCATCTGTAGGTGGCCCTCATCTGCAGAGTGCAGCAACTGACTGAGTAAACAAGGGCTGAGATGATCTTTCATGTAGTACATTTTCCATGCAGATCTTTAGCAAGGATGTTCTTTTGCTGCATGGAAACACCACACAATCCAATTTCAGGGAAGGCCAGTCTCACCCCATGCCTTGGTATCATCTGAGCATGTAAAGGTCCTTCACTTATCTCACCACTGGATCACCACAGGTATCAGTCCCCCCCCCCGTATGTGGGATTCTTGGACTTTGTAAAGCAAGAGTAAGAAATCTGTGGCCTTCCAGATGTTCTTGGCCTCAGCCAACATGGCAAGTGGGTAGGGATGATGGGAATTATAGTCCAGCAACATCAGATTCCCCATACCTGTTGTAAAGGCACACAGAATAATTGGTGGTGGTGGTGGTGGATGTCGAACTGAGGCCTCCGTCATCTTTCCTTTTGTGTCACCAGTGCTCTGGTTCCTTGGCCATCCAAGTAGACAGCTCTAGGACATCCTACAGGCTGAATAACTGGTTGGATTTGTGTTACCTAATCGTAGCCTGAACACACACATTATATCTAGCATACACCAGTTTATCTCTGAGATTTATCTAATGCTTCCAGCTAACATGCACATGGCTCCTTCAGCTTTATTGAAAACAAAAATCCCTTTGTATGTCGTTCCGGAAGTCAGAAAATGTATTTGCTGAGTGTTTACCAAAATCTATTATCCCACCATATGAAGTGGTTTTAAAATAGGCAGTGACCACTTCCCCATATTAGAAAACAAAGGCTGGTGTTTCATCTCAGGCTGTTTCTCGGTGAACAGGTGCAATATACTCACACAAAAATTAAGTAAAGATACTCTGGAGGCTGCAGTGGCACCTCCGTCCCTGCGCTCATAAAAACCCGTAGCATTTATGGGCAGAGTTGAGCAATCATTATGTACATTAGCCAATTTTGCAAGGTGGCTGGAAAATGAGATGCAATTTCACCGGGGAAGGGAGAGGGGAGAATGGGCTGCCTCAGCAAAAGGAAATATGTAAAGGCAACTTTCATTCATCTAAATCACAAGCATTTTAATTAATTCATTTATTTATTTCTAATTTGAGGATCACCCAAGGTGTAAGGTTTTTTTTAAAAAAAAATTGAGTGGCCAATAAGCTATTAAGTTCTACATCTTTTACAAAAGAAAATAAAAAGACACTTTGAAGAAAGCTTCCTCTTTTTCAGTACCTTCAATAAAGTGTAGTGTTTGTGTGTGTAGATAGATAGATAGATAGATAGATAGATAGATAGATAGATAGATAGATAGATAGATAGATAGATAGATAGATAGATAGATAGATAGATAGATAGATAGATAGATAGATAGATAGTTTTGAAAGCAACAAACAGAACTTGCTCTGGATCCCTATAAGGATTCCGTTAATCACCTAAAAATATATACACATAATTGTGATTAACAAAACAGAGGTTTTTATTGTTCTACCAAAACGTTTCAGCTTCCGTCTTCATCAGCTGCTAACATACAAATGCTGTTACCGAGGTGGCAGTTATATAGCTTTGAGGATGGAATGCTCAGAGGGGCTTCCTTTGCACAAGCTAAGTAATGCTGGTACTATCCTCCAGGTTAAGGCCATGTGGTGCCTATGTGTCCAGAGAGTATATCCAAACGTTCTCCCTCTCAGTCAGTGCTGCTGGATCTGTTGGCATCTCTATAGGTGTTATAGGAATGTCCAACAGGCTGTGGCTCTCAGTACTGAAATGTTTTGCAACTGGTTGCTCCACTTTTTTTGTCAAGATTGCTG
Organism: Rhineura floridana; assembly: GCF_030035675.1. Lineage (NCBI taxonomy): Eukaryota > Metazoa > Chordata > Lepidosauria > Squamata > Rhineuridae > Rhineura > Rhineura floridana. Next base: position 24,919,317 of record NC_084495.1, on the reverse strand, counting down.
ATTTGTGGTTTCTGAAGCATGTGCGTAGGACAGTTGTAGCTTTTCCTATGTATTGGATACGACATACTGGTCTTTTGCACTTATATGGTGGTGATACATTGATGACATCTTTATGGTCTGGACAAATGGTAAAGAGAGTTTAGAACAATTTAAAAATTACATCAACTCTATCCATCTATTAAGTTTTTATTTAATAGTACAAATGATAATCCACACATCCCTTTTCTTGATATCCTTCTCACCACTGAAAACAACAAAATAGCCACTGATCTCTACAGCAAACTCACTGATGCCCACATCTTAACTGGAAATCCTGTCATCCAGAGCATATAAAGAAAAACACTGTGTACAGTTAGCTTTGAGAATCAAACTTATTTGCAACAATGAGGATAAATACAAGAGAAGGACCAGTGAACCTAAAGAACACCTTGTTCTGAGAGGATATTCTCCACATATTATTGATTGCAACATCCATCAATCCTCCATTCTGTCCAGAGAAAACCTCCTCCATCATAATGAGGTGTCAAAGAACACAGAACAACAGATTCCGTCTGTGGTAGATTTCCATCCAGCATCTCTGAGTCCTAACTATCACTGAGCAATCAGGAAGAGCTACCCATTGCTAGCAAACTCTGAATGTCTTACTAGAGCCATCAACAAGCCTTCTGTTGTAGCATTTTGCCAGCCTCCTAATTTGTGCAGAGTGTTAGTGAGAGCTGTACTGAAGCAATCCTGGGTCTTTTGATAACACCAGGAAATAACAAGATTACTTTAGGAATGTTCAACAAGCGTATGGTTTCATATAGTGTCACTCTTTATATTTCCAGTCATATATGTTCTGCCTAAATACCAGCCAAATATTATCCAACCCACAACCAACTCCAATCCACACTCCACAACCAATCGCCAACAACTCCCCCACCAAACAGAACCCTGAACCAACTGTCATCCTTTCATTTATACCTTCCGCCACTCAAACGCTCAGCCAATCATCATACAGCATTCTCCAGCATTCTAACCCATGTACTCCCCCCTCTAACTCAATCCACTTACCATATATACCTTAATAAACCTGCACTTACCATATTTACAGTCATAAAAATACAGGGGCATCACAGAGACAGCTACTTTCAAAAGCACTAGGACAGGAAGAACATATTACATCAAACAGAACATCACCTACAGGTCCTATGACATAATTTATGTCATTGAATGCAAAATACCAGGATGTGATATCCAATACGTAGGAAAACCACAACTGACCTACGCACACACTTCAGAAACCACAAATCAGCAATCTTGACAAAAAAAGCAGAGCAACCAGTTGCAAGACATTTCAACATTGAGGGGTCACAGCCTGTTGGACATTTCTATAACACATATAGAGATGCCATCAGATCCAGCAGCATTGACTGAGAGGGAGAACTACAAGCAGACTGAGCATACACACAGATCACCTGGCCACAGTCTTCTTGGTTAAGGTGACATGTATTGTATTTAGGGTTCTTAAGAAGTCATCCTCTTCTGTTCCAACATGCATTCATCACGTGCAACACTGTTTCTGTTCCACTGCAGTTTGATTTCCATCAAAACCTTCATTATTTATCTCACTGTCCATGGTGAAAAAATTACATAATGGCCAAATTGTAGAGTTACACAGTTTATGTAAATTACATTGGCATTATGTCATTCCACCTCATCCATTTCATTGCAAAGAAAACACAATGCAAATATGGGGGGGGGCATAACCAATTATCTATTGTTTCCAGACAGAAAGCAATAACAACAGCAAATATTGATCATATTCACTGGATTGACTTCTGTTTGCACATGGGATGAATAAGCGAACATTGACCATTTCTGTTCCCATTTTTAAATGCCTAGTATATCATAGCAATTATTTATACTTCTATATATATAAATTAGCACATCAGATTTTATGCAAATCTGTGTTCACTATAGTTATGTGCTAGAATTCTACCCAATCCAGATTTGGCACCGAATTTTCCATTAATTTGCTTATTCTCTATCAATATGGAGCAGATTTTTATGTAGCGATTTTCTCCTATTTTCAAAAATGGACTTTTTAATAAAATCCACCACTACAATATTCATATTAAGAACTATGATTTTATTGATCTTTCATGTATCAATATTTCCTTTCAAAATATTAATATTTCCTTGTAAAACATCAATATTTCCTTTAAACTTATCAACATTAATATCTATATTTTGGGGGGAGGGAAAAAAGCAGATCAGTAAAAGCAACAAAGAATGAACTTGAATTGATACTGCCGTGTTAGGTCGACAGAATGCTTTTGAACTGGTACTGGCCAACAGATCCCATCCCTAGTCCACCATCACCTCTGTTTTGGTGATGCATACGTGGCCCCCCTCTGTACTGCGCTGGTGGCAGTGGCAATGTCCAAATGTCAGAACGTGTCACAGGCCTAGCAAGGGGGGGTGCTACAGTCAGACAACATTCTTGCCATGCCAGGCTATTTCCAGTCATCCTCAAAAATAACGCAGTCGGCCTGGATTATTTGCATACCGGAAGAAATAAGGATTTGCCAAGCCTTGTTTTGTTTTGTTTTCTTTCTTTCCTTATTAAATTTGTATCCTGCCCTTCCTCCCAGAAGGAGTCCAGGATGGCAAGCAAAAACACAAAAAGCACTTTAAAAGATCTTAAAAACAAAATACTTTTAAAAATATTAAAACATCTTGAAAAACATATTAAAAGTAAACATATTTTTAAAACATATTAAAACATATTAAAAAGCAATTCCATCACAGGCACAGACTGGGATGAAGTCTCTACTTAGATCATAGAATCATAGACTCATAGAATTGGAAGGATCTATAAGGTCATCAAGTCCAATCCCCTGCTCAATGCAGGAATCCAAATTAAAGCATACCCCAGAGGTCGCTGTCCAGCTGCCTCTTGAATGCCCCCAGTGTTGGAGAGCTCACTACCTCCCCAGGACATAGGTTCCATTGTTGTACTGCTCTAACGGTTAGGACATTTTTCCTGATGTTCAGTCGAAATCTGGCTTCTTGTAACTTGAACCCATTATTCCGTGTCCTGCACTCTGGGACAATTGAGATCCTGGCCCTCCTCTGTGAGGCAACTGTTCAGGTACTTGAACAGTGCTATCAAAACTCCCCTCAGTATTCTCTTCTCCAGGCTAAACGTATCCAGTTATTTCAGTCTCTCCTCATAGGCCTTTGTTTTTAGTCCCATGATCATCCTTGTTGCCCTCCACTGACCCATTCCAGATTGTCTGCATCCTTCTTAAAGTGTGATGTCCCGAACTGGATGTAGTACTCAAGATGAGGCCTATCTAGTGCTGAATAAAAGAGAATCAATACTTCATGCTATTTGGAAACTAAACTTCTGTTAATGCAGCCTAAAATAGCATTTGACTTTTTTGCAGCCACATCACACTGTTGGCTCATATTCAGCTTGTTATCGACAACAATCCCAACATCCTTCTTGCATGTAATATTGCTGAGCCAAGTAACCCCCACCTTGTAACTGTGCATTTGGTTTATTTTTCCTAGGTGTAGAACTTTGCCCTTATCTCTATTAAATTTCATTATGTTGTTTTCATCCCAATGCTCCAGCCTATCAAGATCTCTTTGAATTTTGTTTCTGTCTTCCAATGTATTAGTTATCCCTTCCAATTTTGTATCATCTACAAATTTAATAAGCATTCCTTGCATCTCCTCAAATAAGTCATTAATAAAAATGTTGAAGGGCACTGGCCCAGGATCAAGCCCTGCAGTACCCAACTCATTACCTCCCCCCAGTTTGAGAAGGAACCATTGCTAAGCACTATTTGAGTATGATTCTATAGCCAACTGTGGATTCACCTGATAGTTTGTTCCATCCAGCCCACATTTATCTAGCTTGCTAATCAGAATATCATGGGGCACGTTGTCAAAAGCTTTGCTGAAGTCGAGATATATTATGTCCACAGCAAAAGGCTGTGTTGAAAGAAAAGGGTCTTCAGTAGGCACCAAAAAGATAGAGATGGTAGCTGTCTAATATTTAAGGGGGTGGAATTCAAAAGTGTTGGTACCACAAATATTTTCTTTTTTATTAATTAACATTTCTCTGTCAGCCTATATAAAGCATTATTTATTTATTTAATTGTTAATTTGTTTGTTTATATACCACCCCATAGCCAAAGCTCTCTGGGAGGTTTACAAAAATTAAAAACACTGAACATTAAAAACAAATATATAATTTTATTATCTGGGCATCTTACAGCAACTATGAAAAGCAGTTTAAATACAGTGAATTATTTTCACAATCCTGTCAGTAATTTATATACACAGATGCACAACTGAATGCAAAATGTTTATCTGTTGGCCTATGAAATAACTGACTGTTCATATTTCTCTTTCTTTCTAAAAGCATTCAAAAGAAGCCGGAAGACCACAGACACCATTAAAAGAGACAAGTCTAGAGTCCTGGACTCAGCCACAGGTAAGCAACATCGTTGGTGTTCTGTTTCTGTTTCCTAGAGCAGAGATGGAGAGTCTGTGGCACTCTATACTTTACTGAACTCCATCTTCTATGAGCCCCATCTAATATGGCCAATGATCAGGGATAAAAAGAGCTGTAGTTCCACAAGATCCAAAGAGCCAAATGCCCCATCTCTGATCTAGAGTATCACATTATTTTAATGCTTTGGTCTGAGACCATGCCATTTCACCCTGACAGCAAGCTCTGGTCAATCTTGTACAAAAATATTTATTTTAAACATTTTCTTTCTTAGAATCTGTTGCACAAATGACAGGGCAATTAGAGGCATTCATAAGAATGTACTTACTTCCTTGTCTTTCCCTAGGAAAGAGTTAGAGTGTCATGTATTTAGCTCAGTTTGCCAGCTGAACTTTGGCCTGGTCCATCCATATGGCAGATCACGTCACCAGGGATGACTCCAATCCAGAAGATTGGTGGTGTCCAGCTAACAGAGAGCAACTGAGAAGGTGATGGTGACAGGGGTACTGTTCTTATTCATGTTGCGCTACTCTCATGTTAACTTAACATGAGAAGTGAACACCTGAAGAGGACTACATTCAATTTTGTATCCAGCTGAAAGTGTGGTTCAGTCCATGTCCATGCTGCCATTATTAACCTACCAGTTCATCCCCTTTGTAAGGAAAAACACACACATTACCTTGGTGAAGTTGAAGGGGGGTATCTGGCAGAGGAGGTTGCTCATTAGATGGGTCTTGCCTGTCTAACTCCTGACCTTGCAATGATACTCCGGTCATTTCCTGTTGGCATCATTGGATCTGTAGCTTTGTTAAAAAACAAAACATTATTATGTTTATATAGTAGCTTTCTTCCTGGAGCTCAAGGTACGTCCCCTTCCATTTTTTCCCCAACAACCACCCTGTGAATTACGTTAGACTGGGAGACAGTGACTGGCCCAAGGTCACCAAGTGAGCTTCATGTCTGAGTGGGGACTGGCTGTTACACAGCTACATCTGAATCCCTATACATGTGCAATCCACATAAGACTCAAACCTACCCCAAGAGTGTAGCAGAAACTTTTGCAGAAATCTAAAAAAAACAACACACACCTAAAGTTACTCTAAATGTATACACCTATCCTTAACCCTGCCAGTAAGAACACACACAGAACTATATGAACAAAATATTGGTTTATTATAAGGAAAAGGAGAAAAATATAACACCAAACTCACAGTTAAAACTACGGGCAGAATTCTAGGTGACACAATCATACACTAGATCTACGAGAGAATAGAGGTGCCTTACACACACTCAAACCCAAGATAGTGAGCACAAAGACTCACGGTAGAGAAAAATAAAGGAAAATGGATAGCAGGAGAATATGCCTTTCCTGAAGAAATCAGGGAATAGGTCAGGAGAGAGTCATATGCTTGGCGAGAGTAAATTCTCCCCTTCTAGATATCCAAGTAGCCACATATACAATGCTCACACTTTCCTTGTCCCAGTGTCCCATGCTGCATGTTAGATGATCCTAGGAAGCAATGTGATATTAGGAGTGTTGTTGGAGCCAGAATGTGCTGATTTGACCCTGGCAAAACCTTCAGTTTAAGTATGTTTGAAGGCCTCATTGGGTTACCTGAAATTGGGAGGGGAAATGTGTGTGTGTGAGAGAGGAAGGAGTACAAAGGGATTCTTTGAAATAAGGATTTTGAGATTTGTTTGTACCTGATGGATACCAACATAATCTTACTGTCTCCAGCAAGGTATGTCGTATAAATTTCAGTTCCTGGGAAAACTAGCTCTTCTTTTATTGATTCTGGGGATGTCATAAATTATACCAGAATGGCACCATTGTTCTGTTTGAAGGGATTATCCCCTGGCACTGTTAATTTTGCAGGGCTCTTAGTTTACCAATTCCAAGTCAGAGAGTTTGTTCTGACCCTTCCAATCACAAACACGTAAAAAGTTCATCAAAAGGGCTGTTTCCCAGAGTTCACTGTAACTAAATTCCTATGCTCTACTCTGTTAATATGAACCAGATAATAGGGACCCCCCTCAAAAAATGTGTGACTCCTTTACAAACTCTGGTCTCCCAGGTCTTAGCCGACACTCTAACCACTACACCACCCTGGCCACCCCCACCCCTCTGCCCTTGAGAAAAGAACAAATCCCATGATCCTGACAGGAAATGGTGTTCCTCAGATTGAGTAGGAAAATATTTGCGTTGTTGCAAGCATTAGGTATTCAACAGGAATCCTTTCAACAACAGATGGACTTTGAGGTGTGTGTGGTTTGCACATCAGTATCTATTATAGCAAAGCTAAGTGTCTTTTGGCATGGGAAGGTCTACACAGTTTTATGGCATCAGACTAAGCTTTCTCATTGCTAGCTTATTTAAGGTGTCAGTTTTACTTGTATTCAAGAAGATATTTTGTTTGCCACAATCTGACTATCACAATGCTCATGGTTCATGGAACAGCTCAGCCATTCATTGCTAGGAGAAAGGCTGATTTTTAAGGACTGCACATTATTACTAGGATGTGTGTGTGTGGTGGGGAGAGGGACCAGCACTCACATGGGGCATGGTCATGTGAATTGGCCCATAGCCTAATAGTCAAGACAAACTGCAATGGTGCAGAGCCTCTAACAAGCCAGTGACAAACAGAAATGTACAAATTAAATCAGTGTGTGTGGAAATTATGAGCAGGTCATTAACTCTGTGGATGGAATTCTATTTAAGTCTGCCAAATGACAACTTAAAGGGCAAAGGCATATCAGTTGAACATGTTAAAATCTTGAGGTCCACCGGTTTTGACCCACCAGAAAAGAAATTACATTCATTCAATTCAAGGAATGGGAAAACTGATGAACGAGGTCAGTGATGCACTACACTTCTTAAAGATCATATAATGTGTTATATGGGAAGGAATCTTGTTTGGCTACAGTGTTTGGCATTGGTTTGTGTCTTATAAAATAACTCTGTGTGTGTGTGTGTGTGTGCGCGCGCGCGCGCGTGTAGTGTGTTTTTGGCAGATTATTGTTTTCATATTAAAGGTGGGAAGAAAACCTGACAAAACTTTTGGATTTTAATTATAATAACGTTTTCTGTTTTGGCAAGCCCTAAATATTTTTTTCTATCTCTAATGCCTGCATTTAGTCTAGGTTTCTATTGGATAATTTGCACAGCTGATTTGGGCTGTCTTGCTGCAACCATCTTTAGTTAAGTTATATAAAGTAGAGTTCATGTCATACATAGTGCTTTTTATTGTGCATTTCTCACTTAGAGTGAATTTATTTGTTTTAAACATGTTATTTTTTTTTAACCATTGTTCTTTGGCTGAAAAGACTCCCAGGGCAGGCTACATTAGATTCATAACAAACAAGACATTTGCTACCTATAGGCTTTTAATCTGAAAGACACAACATAAAAGGAAGAAGGGATGGGTAAGGGAGAGGAGAGGACTAAGCAAATCCAGGCACCGATTCTTTTTTTTTTTTTTCAATAATTTTTATTCAGATTTTCATAAAACATACAAGACAAAATCATAAAACATTCAAAGACAAAAAACAAAATCAAAAATAGTTAAACAAAAAGAAAAAAAAGAAGAAAAAAAACAAAAATAAAAAATAAAGAGTAAAATATTGACTTCCCATTTGTCAAAGATCAAATCAGTTATAAGTCTATAATATATAACAATCCTGTCTCTTAAGTCATATTATAAAATCACTTTCCTCCAGTAGTTATCTTACTTAATCATCAAATCTCATAAACATTACTTTATTCTTTCCACAAAAAGTCAAAGAGAGGTTTCAATTCTTTAAGAAATATATCTATCAATTTTTTTTTCCAGATAAGCATATCGATTAATCCATCTCATTACTAATTATGATAATCTTATTGTCATAACCATAGTCAAAATAAACATTTCAATTAATCCATCACATCAGAATCTGTTAGGTTCAATAATTTCAGTAGCCATTGTTCTATTATCTCTATTAGTTCCATTTTCCATCTTCCATCTTCAGTAGTCTTGTTAAGTCCAGTAATTTCAATATCCAATCTTCCATTATCAGTATTCCATGATAATCTTGCTGTCAAAGCCATAGTCATATAGTAAGAGTCTGATGGGGATTACCTCTATCCCAAATATTTTCTTGCCATCCATTCTGAATAGGTTGCTGAAATACTGCTGTAAAATCATATCTCTGTTCTTTTTTTCAAAATACACTGGGTCATCTCTTAAAAGTTTTTCCATTGTCACATGGCTGCAGTTAATTCCATAGATTTTCTCTATATTGGGCTCCATCACATCATTCCAGTCCAGAAGATTATCCATGCCATTGATAACTTTATCTCTAGAATCTTCATTCATTTCTTCAGAGATAACATTGAGTTCCAAACAATAGATTTTATTTCTAAAGTCCATAGACTCCAAATCTTGTTCCTGTTCCACGTTGGTTCCAATCTCCGGGATCTCCTCTCTCACAGGGACCCCTATTCCAGTCTCCAGGGTCACCTCTCTCACAGGGACCCCTGTTCCAATCTCCGGGGTCTCCTCTCTCACAGGGACCCCTTCCAGGGTCACCTCTCTCACAGGGACCCTTATATCTTTAATCTCCTGCTTCATTTTACTCAATTCAATTTTCATTATCTCAATCTCATCCATTATTTTCTGAAACATAGTTATTTCCAGATTTTCAGCCACTTTCTTAATTGCCATTTTAAAAGAAAAATATAGGAAAACCACTTCTTATTTCAGCAACAATTGGGTTAATACTCCAAACTTGGTGACATCACAGTATAAACAGAGCAGACAGCCTTATCTCTCCAATAGTTAAGTAAACAAAATGCAGTTCCCAGGATCGAAACAATTAATGGCAATCGTCAAGAAACAGATTCGTCAAAATAAAATAGACCAAAAAGAGAGTAGTCTCAAAACAGTATAATATTTTTCAAAATAAAAATCTGGAATAGAAATCCCTCTTCTGTGTATATCTTTAGAATGCAAATCCAGGACAGCTTTTTGCAACAAAAACAGAGATAAGCTATTAATTAGTGCGTAGCAGAGAGAAGTTATGGCTCCCCAGTGAGATGTCAAAAACTGATCAATCTGGCAAATCTCTTTTAAACAGCAACAATTTAAGTCAAGTAAAAGAAAAATATAGAAAGAAGGGTGCTTGCCTGTTAGTGCGTTCTCTCTTAGAAGATAAGGTGAACGTTCGCTTTATCAGATAGAGCTTGCTGTTAAAAATCCGTCCCACCTTCGTCGGCTGGACCTCGTCCCATAAATTAATGAGATCTGGTCGTCCCAACAAAAATAGGCTTTGAGGTTAATCTCTTCGTTTCTCCCTACCCGGGAGAAGTTTAATCAGTCAAAAAAAAAAGAAAAAACTGACTGATATATCTGAATAAGCTTCTTTTGAGGCAGGAGCCCGTCTCAAAAGCAGGCACAGGCTAAGTCACCCTTCCCGGAAGTCCAGGCACCGATTCTTCAAGTTACAAAGTCCTTATAATGAGCAGCTCAAATGGATATACTGTAATTGAGGAAAGAAAGGGGAGTTGAAGGGGATCATGTTTCCCATCTCTCCCCCTGTTTCAGCCAAGTGAAATGACAGCTAAGACGGTCACATATCTGGTTGGTATGGACCAAGTTAGCTGTGGAGGAATATCAGACAAATGGTCAAGGAATACTTAATAATTACTCTGAATGAGTTCAAATGGCTGAAGTTGCATGAACTGGACAAATGATGAAAAAAAAGATGATGGGATGCGGTGTTCTCTAAAGGAGTGTGGTATCTCCCTTGGGAAGGAAGTCCAAATGACTAGTGTATGGCATGGGTGGGGAACCTTTGACACACACCCAGATGTTGCTGAACTCCAGTTGTTGCTGAACTCCAACTCACATAGTATTGTAGAATCATGTAGTTGGAAGGGGGCTATAAGGCGATTGAGTCCAACCCCCTGCTCAGTGTAGGTATCCAAATTAAAGCATGCTTGATAGAGGGCTGTCCAGCTGCCTCTTGAATGCCTCCAATGTTGGAGAGCCCACCACCTCCCTAGGTAATTGGTTCCATTGTCATACTGCTTTAACAGTTAGGGAGTTTTTCCTGATGTTCAGTTAAAATCTGGCTTCCTGTAACTTGGGCCCATAATTCTGTGTCCTGCACTCTGGGATGATCGAGAAGAGATCCTGGCCGTCCTCTATGTGACAACCTTTCACTTGGACAGTGCTACCATATCTCCCCTCAGTCTTCTCTTCTCAAGTTCTTTCAACATATCAAGTTCTTTCAGTTTCTCCTCCTAGGGCTTTGTTTCCAGGCCCCTAATCATTCTCGTTGCCCTCCTCTGAACCCATTCCAGTTTGTCTGCATCCTTCTTAAAGTATGATGTCCAGAACTGGTACTCAACATGAACCCTAGCCAGTGCTGAATAGAGAGGAACTAGTACTTTATGTGATTTGGAAACTATACTTCTGTTCATGTAGTCTAAAATAGCATTTGCCTTTGTTGGCTCATATTCAGCATGAGACCAACAATCATTCCAAGATCCTTCTCACATGTAGTGTTGCTGAACCAAGTATCCCCCATCTTATAGCTGTGCATTTGCTTTCCTTTTCCTAGGTGTAGAACTTATCCCTGTTAAATTTTATTCTGTTGTTTTCAGCCCAATGCTCCAGTATATCAAGATCTCTTTGAATTTTGTTTCTGTCTTCCGCGTTATTAGCTGGTATAAACTGACCACTTTATAATCTGCTCCAGAATTTCCCCAGGGATTGATGTCAGACTGACTGGTCTGTAGTTCCCTGGTTCCTCCTTTTTCCCTTTTTTGAAGATAGGGGCATTACCCGTTCTCCAGTCATCTGGCATTTCACCCATCCTCCACAATTTTGCAAATATAATAGACAGCGGTTCTGAGATTTCTTCAGCCAGTTCCTTCAATAATCTAGGATGCAGTTCATTGGGTCCTGGAGATTTGAACTTGTTCAGAGTAATTAGATATTTCTTGACCATTTGTCTATCAATTTGTCCTGCCCCTTCAACATCATGTTTGCTAGGAGGGTCATAGACCCTCTTTTGGGAGAAGACTGAGCCAAGGTAGGAATTGAGCACTTCTGCCTTTTCTTTGTCATCTGTTATCATTTTGTCATCCTCTTGAATAGCTATACCACCATTTCTTTTCTCTTTCTTTTACTATGGATATACCTGAAGAAAGCTTTTTTGTTGCTTTTAGCATCCCTCACTAACTTCAGCTCATTCTCAGCTTTAGCCTTCCTGATGCCATCCCTGCAATTCCGTGCTACCTGTCTATACTCTTCCTTTGTGGTCTGGCCTTCCTTCCACTTCCTGTATATGTCCTTTTTGTTTTCAGGTCTTCTCTAAGCTTTCTGTGAAGCCACATTGGCTTCTTCTGCTGTCTTCCCCCTTTTTCCCTTGACATAATTGTTTGCCAGTGTGCCTTTAGAGTTTCCTCCTTTAGAAATTCCCACATCTTGGACTCCATTTCTCATTAGGGTTGCTTGCCATGGAACCTTACATAGAATTGTTCTGAGTTTATTAACATTGGCTTTCCTGAAGTCCGGGAACACGTATGGCTACTTACAGCTTTTGCTTCCTTTAAAATCAAGAACTCTAGTATAGCGTGGTCACTTTCCCCAAAGTTCCCATCACTACAACTTCAGCCACTTAGTCATCTCTGTTGATTAGAATCAAATCAAAGATAGCTGCATTTTCTGTAGGAGAAAGTTATCTCCAACACAAGTCAGGAATTTCTTGGAGGGGCTGTGTTTGGCAGGATTTGTCTCCCAACAGATATTGGGGTAACTGAAGTCGCCCATTACTACAACATCATGCCTCCTTGAAGCATAATCCCTGTCCACTGGCTGGGGCTAATGAGAGTTGAGAGTTCAACAACATCTGCAGGACCACAGGTTCCCATAATTGATGTATGGTTTAAAGATGATCACTTGAATTTTACTGTTAATTAGAAGCTCTCTGATCTGAGATGTGTTGAAGGCATGGTTTAATAGAGCGGAGATCAAAGAGTAAACTGATTCAAGGAGTGGACTTAGAAAACTGCCTGGGTTGAAATTAACACACATTAATTTGTACAAATCAGCTTGGCTACATTGAACTGCCCATGTGAATGGCTGAGCGGTCCATATTCCTGTCTGCCCATTTTGTGACACAACTGATGTGGCTTCAGCTTGCTCGTTGACAAGGTTTCAGGGCAAAATGAGTTCTTAAACTCACTATAAGTCATAATGTTCCAAGATGAAGTCTTTGAACTGTAACCAGAGCCCAAGGTAGCTTCTGCATCTGATCTTTCCCTTCCCCTCCTCTCCATTAAGGTCCCATGCACCCTCAAAATCAGAAGTGGCTTGCCTGGTGGGTAAGAGCTGTTACGGTAGCTTTTCAGCAGGTGGACCAGCATTGCTTTCTAGGATCCTTGGAGGGGTGAGAGGAGGCAGGGAGAGGAGGGGGGTCCATGGACTACAGATTAAAAGCCCCAGCTCTGGACAGACTTTTCAGAGGATAGGCAGTGCTGCTGCAAGGGGATGATGTGGGAGTGAAAGATTGGTTGGACAAGCTGTTCTTCCTAACACTAGATCCAGTCATTTATTGTCTGCCTGCCTTATGTCAGCCTGCCTAGCAGAACAATTCAAACAGATTTTTCCTGTCTACATGTAGTTGTTTTACAATTTGCATTGAGCAATGAGTCGGGCATGTAAAGCATATTTGTACATGGGAAAACGCTACAACTGAAGTTAACATTTGCGGGGGGGGGAGGGTATAGCCATTGCCAGCAACCTTGTGCACCCGATGCAGGTTTATCAAGAGTTATTGTTCTTGTTGGTGGTTTGAGTTTTTTGTTGCTCAATCATAGATTGTGTTTTCCCTGGTCTGTCTGTTTTTTTTTTATTTAACAAATGCCAGTGCTATAAGGAGACCAATGAGCCGGTAAGTTTGAAATTGAATCGGTCTTTCAGGAAAGCTAGAGTACAAACATGTTTACTCTTCCTCCACAGCCTTCCTGTAGCTTCCTACCTCCCCTAACGATGCAATATTGCAACAATGACTGGGACATGATTTTGCATGAATCTAAAGATCCTTTGCATCTACCATGCTTTGGGCTGCGTTCAAATCCTTTGCTGACACCCTTGCATTACAAATTGAACTTTTGAGAAGGGAAATAAACCATGCAGCAATTTGTGCCAGATGACTGGAACCAGTTAGGGCCTTTGTACTTTGAGATAATTGAAACAGGGAATGGTTGTTGCTTAGTTCCGAGAACAGAGCTGTGGATTTATCTGGCCTTAAAGGGGATGGGGAATCTCTGAGAGGGTCTAACTGCTCTGTTCCCCCAAGGACCTTATGTACTGACGTGAGATAATTGGAACAGGAAGCTTACCTCTCTTACCTCTTCCCAGTGTTCCCTCTTCTTCCTCAGCTATGTTTGTGTTTGCCAAGGCAAACAATGTTGGGTGCTTCTTTTGGAGTTATTCAGGAGTCAGTATCTTACTTTGATACTGTTTACACACTCTTTCTGAACAGCATGGATGGGGAAGCTTTCTTCCCTGAAAGCAACATTCCCTCAGGACTAAAATGTCAAGGGCCAGCAATGCTGGCTGTGGGTGAGGTTAGAACCAGTGGTGGGTGCTGCCTAAGCCATCTCTCTCTCTCTCTCTCTCTCTCTCTCTCTCTCACACACACACACACACACACACACACACACACACACACACACGAGTCTCTGCATCCATCCATTCACTCTCAGATTTTCACGCACACTTTTTCTCTCTCACACACACGCATCTATTCACACTGTCTTTCCTTTCCCTCTCTCTCTCACATACTCACTAACAGACACATTCTGTACATTTATTCACTGTCTGTCCCTCTCTCCGTCCCTCCCTCCCTCTCTCAAACACCCCTATTCCACTTTCCCTCCCTCCCTCCCTCACACACACACACACTCACACTGTCTCTTCATCTATCCACCCATTAACTCTTGCACACTGAATAAAAAATGGGCATTTTTCATTAACATTTTCAGCAGCATATAAAAGCATCAATTGTCAGTAAAAAAGGGGGTAACATGTCAAATGGGAATGAAGGTATGTGCCTATTCAGAGTGAAGACAGTGCTTCCTAAATTGGCTATATTTTGCCATTGGTGTCCTCTGCATGTAGCCAAATCTGACTAGCTCTGTAGCATTAGGACCGCACACTGCATGCTTCCTGATTGTTTGGGATCACTCATGTTAACTGATTCAGGATGGATGCTTTCCTTCCATTTCAGTTGACTTTATTTTATTTTATCACATAGCGATATCTGGATATATTGCATGATGATATCATCTCCCTTACTATGGGATCCCTCATTGGCTGAGATTGCTCATGTAACTAATTGAGGAACAATAAACAATAACAGGAAGACACATACATAAGGAAATCAAAGCAGCAGTATAAAGAATTATAGCAGATTTTTATAAAAGTGAATGTTCTCATAATTTAGGGTGTGCCCCCTTTCTCTGTAACAAGCATGTGCACACACCTTCTGCACTATTTACCACATAGATAGTGCTGTCCACCCTAGAAGATAAGTAAAGTCTCTAGAGATAATTGTTTGTTGTTTTTAATTTATTTTTTTCCAATCACAAGATTGCTTATTCTGATTAAAATGATTTTGCACTCCTGTATTAATTTTCAGTTAAAAAAATTAAGTTAAGTAAACGCGAAAGATGAAAGCAAGCTATTTTAAGTTTTAAGTGTTCACCTCCTTCTGTCACCATTGTGAGGTGGCATTTTTCTGTGGGCATAATGATGAGAATGTCCCACAGACTCTCAGGAGCTATCTGGGTAAAGATCTAGACCAACCTTTTTTTTTAATGGATAGAAGCAAGCAAGGAAATGGATTTAGATACAAGGCTTATTAAGATATTAAGGGAAATGCATTGTTCCCATTATTTTTCCCACTGCCCTGATTAAGCACATGACTACTACATTATGTCAGAGTTTGGCAAAGCTGTTTCTGCTTGCCAGTTAAGGGGACCCATAAACAGTTTCAGTTTTGCAGAGGTCAGGTAGCTTGACACATTCCGAGTTTGTCTATGGTTATTTCAACTTGGGGAACAATTTCCTTTAAATTCCATTTTCCGCAGTTATATCTTGGATGCAGAGATTAAAGGATGACAGATCAGATCTGTTTCTGAAAGAGCAGAAGACAGAACAAACCAAACTGAGCACCATAGTGGAAGTATGTAACAAGCCACAACATTTTGTTGCATGTAAACCTGCCTCACTGGCATGCCACTCTGATTGTAAACTCCTTGGGGGCACAGACCTGTCTCTCTGTGCTTATATGACCTGGTACAGCTTCAGGTGCACCGGTGGAATTGCTAATACAATGTGCAGTCAGATCCCACCAGTATTATTAACATGGGTTGAAGTTGGAGATCTTATCAACAACAGCATGGGAGCAACCATTATTTATTTACTTGTTTATTTAATATATTTATATACCACTTAATTCTTAAGACAGTTTCTAAGTGGCTTACAACCCACACACACATAGTTCATATGTGTGTGTGTAACTGAGGGCCCATCCATACGACTATATAATCTGCAATGTAATCGCTTGTGTCCTCATTTATTCACTGTCGTCCATATGATGTTGCAAGCTAGTACGGATTTTCACATTAACAAATCTGCATTAGAAATAACCCCAGAAAACCAAAAAGCTTTCCTAAACCAATAATCAGTCACATTAACGTCCATGGGATCAAATGCAATGCCGCGGGCTTTCCTGCAATAGGTGGTCCATGGGCGTCCCTCCATCATATGCCATGCCCCTTCTCCTTCTCCCACCTCTGTCCACGCCTCTTCTTTCTTTCTTACAGTTCATTCCTGCTTCTGGTAGTGAACTGCCGGTACTTCCTCCTTTTGGCTTCTATAACAGTATCACATCTTTTTTAAAAAAAAGAAATCTACTATTTTGCCATCAAACATAAAATCAAATGCTTAATGAATAATATTTCCACTTAAAAGCTATTTTGCGATATTACACAAACAATTCATTGAAAACACTGAGTTTAAAGGAGGTATTTAACTGAGCTTCCTAGGGCTGATAGGGGAAAGGGGGAGGGAGAGGAATAAGCTCTAGTACTTTAATGTGGCATTGATCTTGCAGCCGATTCACCAGCAGGCAAAGTCTCTCTTTTCCTGCCCAACAGCTGATGGAGATGGGAGGGGGAGCCAAACATACCAAAGAGCCAAAAATTGGAGAACGAGAGAAAGGGGAGATCAGCTTATCTCCCTCCAGGCAGCCAGATCTCTCTCTCTCTCTCTCTCTCTCTCTCTCTCTCTGTCTCTCTCTCTCTCTCTGTGTGTGTGTGTGTGTGTGTGTGTGTGTGTGAGAGAGAGAGAGAGAGAGAGAGAGAGCAGGCACTGTAAATTATGTTCTTTTCCTCCAAGCCTGAAACTCTGAAACTGACTAATCTGGGTTCTCCCTTTGCTAACTTGAAAGTGAATGAGAGATGATCTCTTGCTGTCTCCTATGGTGGGTGGTGGAGGATCTAATACAATTTGGGAGGAGGAGGCATGAAGAGGAGATCTGGCTGCTGCACTATGCAGAAGGTAACAGCAGGAGATAGTGGGAAACAATTGAGCACGGAAAGGCATTTGCCTCTCAGTTTGACAAATTCAGTGGAATCGGGAGTAACCAGTGGCTCCCATCCTTAGTATGCACCATGTTATATGTAACAGCCGAGATGTTTATTTTGCTTGCACTTGGGGAGGGGGGGACAATATTGCCCTTCTGCACATCCACAAACCTGTGCATTCATGGGAATTTTTAAAAAAGATACACGTTTCTGCGCTCTTCTGAAAAAGCGTGGAAAAAGCTAATGACCGTTATGGACCAATCACTGAAAAGGGGTGAACTTAGGGGAGCAGGAAATGAGAAAGCAAAAAAAAAAAAAAGCTCACATGTATGGACACTTGATAATTGGGTTTTCACAATAATCTGACCACAAACAAGACATTTATGGATCTTGAGGCCACCAGCCAAATATGGAAAACACGGATTTTGTGGTTAGGTATGGATGGGCCCTGAGAAACTACAAACGGAGAAATATAATACAATGCAATGCAATATTAAACAAAACTACTATACAATGAAATAAAACAATATCATCTAAAACACACACACACAGCATCACATATTGAAATATCTTTAGAGTCAGGGATCCCTTCCCTCTTGAGATTCCCTATTGCCACTGCACATTTTGACACACAAAATACTACACTTCACACTCAAATCCTTGCATTTACACAAATTAGACAATATCTACTACTGATTCACTTATCCTATTATACTACAACACCTCTACTCCCACATCAGTTCTATTCCCACACCTCATATACATCCACCAATACACACAAATGCACCATCCACCCAATCGTTCTGATATCCCTGTCATTCCAATGTGATGTTGGTGGCCACAGGACATCAGGTGACGTATGAGAATGGGCGTAGGTTTCAAAGGAAGAGTAACTCAGGAAAAAAAGAAGATGGCCAGCTCAAATCTTGACAGGATAGAATTTAGGAGGGATAAGTAATGCAAACTTGGGCTCTAATTTCACTGCATCCCTGCAGAAAATCTTGTTTGTTGGAAATGCCCCTCTGCTGGTGATGGTAGGGGTAAGGGGAAGGATTTTGTGCAATGATTACCTGCTAGGTTTCCAGTAGGGCCTCTAAAGCCACTATGCCCCAGCATCAATTGCAACATATTCCCTCCTGCTAAACATTCTCCATGCCCTTCGGTCTATTTGTATTGAAAGGGGAATAACTTGGTTACAAAGATGGTTGTCTGTGCTATAGGAGCACAGGAATGGATGGAAAGTTCTGGGACTGAAATGGTAATTTATGCTCCCCATGCCCTTGCCTTTTGAGCTACTTGAACACATTTCCAGTCCACAGAACCCAGACGTAAATGCACATTAAAAAAAATGGCTTCTTCATTTGGAAAACCTACGTCAGTGGAGGCAGTAATATATGGACCTTATTGACAGCTGCCATATATCTACTACCACCACCCTTGAGCTAAAGCCAAGACACAGGTGACCCTGAAGGTCAGCATACTCCATTCATAAAACATTTTCAGTGAGGTCCTTTCTTAGCCATCTTCAATTTCCAGCGATTAAAACCTTGTTTGTAATCATTTCCAGCTTGTGGACATCTGTGAATGTTTTATTGGCTGGACTTTAGTGCTAAATAAAGGATGTTAGGTCTTTTATTACCGGTTGCCATTGCTTAAGTGATTGACTGACTCGTTACACAGTTAGATGCAGGAAGAAATGCAACAATTATGTGGCTACCTTTGGGGAGGATGCCAGGAACCTGGGTTACACGGGCTGCAAAGTTTCAGGGAAGGGAGAAGATCCTGCATTAGGCATAGCTGGAACCACTTTACTTGCAGCAGCAACAGCAACATCAACAGATTTATCCTTGCAGCTACTCCAACTGGAAGCTGCACATAGGCAGGGAAGATATTTTATTTGTTTATTTTAATTAACATATTTCTTTAACACCATTCTATTGAAATATCCAAAGAGGTTTACCATAAACAATTAGTATTTTTTTAAAATAAATAGATACAGAAATGGGAGAAAAACAGATTGCACAACACTATCAACAGAACACACAGCAGTACTGACATGTGAGAAAGAAAGACTTATGCAAATACAGCTACTCTCATGGCTGTATAATAAAAGCAGCAGTGTCCAGTGAGCCTTAAAAGCCTTAGTAGCCACGATGGCTATGTTCTCTCTACTATCAGAGACAGCATGCCTGAACAGTTGCCAGGAATCACAAGTGGGGAGAGTCCTGTAGCATTCAGGTCCAGCCTGTGAGCTTCCTTGGGTATCTGGCTGGCCACTGTGAGAACAGGATGCTGGACTAGATGGCTCTTGGACCTGATCCAACAGGGCTCTTCTTACACCATGTTCTTATGCAGGCTTGGAGAGTGAAAAAGGTGGTTAACCTAAAGTAGGGGTCACCAACCATTATGGGCCCATGGACACATTTGGAAATGAGAGAAACTGTTATGGGCACCCCACTGACACTGCAGCCAAGCACATGTGGCAGCCTATTCTCAGAACCACATCTTAATTTGTGGGGAGGTCGGTGTGGAAGAATGCTTTGCTCCAAATAAACTTCCCCAAGCTGTTTTCCCAAGGTTCCAAAAGTTCAAAATCCATCACATCTAATTGTGGAAGTGGCTAGAAACATACCAGGAACCGTTGATTCTCTTTCAGAACAAGTGAGGTGTGATCAGACTGACACGTCCCAGTTAATTAGTGTACTACTGCAGTATTCCAACATTTCTTCTAAACTTCTGCCTCTTTCTCTGGTTGGTTGGTATGGAATGGCATTTGAGGATAGAGCTACACATTATGCATGAAAGACTGGGTTGTCAGCCCCAAGGTTTTTTCCCACCTAACACTAATGTTGGATGAGGAGATTTGCATATGCAAAATGCTAGCACATGGGTGATTAACCCCTTTCATGACATCTGCTTCTCCCTTGCAAATGCTCTGCTGCCTCCCACACATACACAACTGGGCTTACTCCTAACTGGGAAATGGGATTTTTTAAACAAGCAAACAAAAGGCAAAGGGTTGCATTTGCAGGAGAGAACCATGGGAAATGTTAAGCATCCCTTGCTTCCACTCATTCTGTATTGCAAGTCTCTCTCTCCTCCTACTCCTCTTGCATATGCACACACATAACACCCATGTTATCCTAACAATCAAACATTTGGGAGCATGGATTTGCCAAGATAACATGCTGTTCTTCCCTAAAATACCTAATTATATCCCTCTTCTAATGCCTACATTGGATTAATGCCCCAATCCAAAATTCTCTCTGTACACAGCAGCAAACTGCATATATGCTGCTGTGTGCAACAAGACTCTGTATGCTTGCCTGCTGAATAAGAATGGATGTATCTAGCAGTTTTAGTTTCATCAGTTTCTTATTTTTTCCAATCGGAAGTTCAGTTCACTACCTTTGTGCATGTTTGCATTAAAAAAAAGTAATCAGGAAAATTCATCATCATTTCAATGCACATTCCTCTTGATACACACATTTTGTGTGCAAATTTGTTTAATACCCACATGTTTTGCAAGCGGTTTCCTCCAATATAATTCATTTTAATGTTACTTTCTTCAACATACGCATTTCCAAGCACACTTTCCTCTAATATAAACATTTTTGTACACATTTCTTGGATGGGGAACTGCATTGCAAAGTTCAAAGAAGTGTGAATTTTGAAGGATGGCTGCATTTCAGTTTGTGTATTGTTAGTGGGGATTAGGGTTAGGTGAAAATGCATTCAGCAAAGCGCCTTACTGGAGCAAAGTACAAAACTCAGCTAAGAAAATGGCGGTTATATATACCACTACATACGTCATAGCCATACCAACAGTCTTATCCAATCAGTTTCTGCCACCGCAATCCTTTGTCCCAATTCTAACTATGCCCCTCTAAGTATTCTCACATGACTTGCATCTCTGCACATGCTCAGTCTGCTAAAACAGCTCCAATTACTACTATCTATGTGTCTCCCCTGCTTAGAAGGAATGGCGGCCAGAATCTGCATCACAACAATAAAGTGTGTCACTGAACATATGCAAAGTTCCTTTATAACTGATTAGTCAGAGCAAGGTTCTGTCTCAAAATAGGGCCAAGGCTCCTGGGCAGTGAGTAAGATTTCTGGAATTTTAGAAATAAGTAGACAGATTCAGACTAGGCACCTTTTTTTCACCCTTGTTTGTAATGTTTGTTTTTTAAGATTTCCTGGGGACAGGGCATGCAAACTGCTAATGGATTCTTTGCCCAGGGTGATATTGAAGGCCAATTTAGAGTATCCTGCTCAGCCAAAGCAGCTGTAGAAATTTTGCAAGTAGCTAAAATATTTTTAATAAGATTAACAAAATGTCTTTGAGGAATTCTGTACATGTTCTTGTGGCTCTCTTCTTGGGAAAGAGAATTTGGAAGGAAAGATTGAAAAGAGCACAAGTGAATCTTTAGGAAGTTGACACTCACTTTTAATGAGATGGGAAAGCAGCTAAAAAGTTCAGGTCCTAATTACCAGTGATTGAGAGTAAGTTTATTTTCCTCCTTTCTCATCTTTACAGAATCACGTTGTAATCTCAGAGCAGCAGATAACAACATCCCTAATCCAATATTTTAACAGTAAATAATTTGATGATGGGAATTGCTTCACTAATCTCTCAGGCTGCCGACGGTACAGTTAGAGAATCCACAGGGGGTTCACTAATCAGTTTTTTGTAGACGAAATCAGCTTTGGCAATTTGTCTACATTCAAAACAGCCTGCAGCTGGAGAGAGAGAGAGAGCTAGTCAGACAGCTTTAAGTTCCTTCAAGGGAAGTGAAAATTGTGTTTTGTTTTTTTCCCCCTAGTTAAGTCTTTGTGGGGGGACTGAAACTTTATTATGGAAATGTATCTTCAGCATGTTGAATTTAAGCAGCATTAAATACAATCTGAACTGAGAGAATATAAATTGCCCTATCATTTCTATGTTCCAGATAGTAGAGAGTAAAGCCACAGAGATGTTCTGCAACCCTGATCTACCATTATATATGGAAGCACCTACTTCCCATAGAAATTACTCACATTGTATGTATGTGTGCTGTTTCCTGCACCCCTAATTCACTGAGGTAGTGTACAGTCAGGAAAGAAGCAGCAGACAGTGGTCATGCCACATGTCTTCAGGTCAGGTGTCTCTAAACACACCTGCAGATTGCTTCTCATGTTTGGGGAATGATGTACCTGTTTTCAGCAGGGACAGATTTGACTTATCCCCTTCTCCTTGGAAGAGACTCTGGCGTCCCTCTCCAGGGGAGGGAATCGGCAGACCATGAAGGCAGAAGTGTCCAATGAGAGGGGGGAGTCAGCTCATTATTTAGGGCTGTTCCCTTCTCGCTCTTTTTGCAGTTGCAGCCCCCCCCCCACAGTGTAGGTGTTGTGCTAGTTGCCATTTCTGGGTCTGAGTAGTAGTTTTGGGGGGAGCCCCTGATTGGCACTTGATTCTCCTTTATTCCATGCTTCCCACCATAGGACATAGTTTGTTTGATTTGGTTGTTTGGAATGTAGTGTGGTCAGTAAGTAAGGGGTCATTTGACAGCCACTCTGGAGTCATCACCCACAGCCTGAGGCTTGGGGGTTACTTGGAGGTGCATGTACACCTTGGTGAACACTGGACAATGGGGCCCAAGTGTGCATGTCAAGTTCAGTTACCCAAGGCTCACTGAACCAGGAGGGAGATGTTTCTCCCAGTTCTTGGCTGGCGAGCCAACAATGCAGTTGCTTACATGTCAGTGATTTAACTCCCTCTGCCCGCGAAAGTCTTATTGGCTTCTTGTTGCAGATCTTCCATCTGTTATATTTAAATCTATATAGCTGTCTCCCACATATATTTTATCTTGAGCCTTCTTTCAGAGTGTATCAGCAATAGTCTTTTCCAGAACAGAAACAACTGGGAGAATATGATTGGGGGACGTTTAACTCAATGGTTGTGCTAGGGCAGAGATAGGGAACAAGAGTCTGATTGGGAAATGGTTCCCCTTGCATAAGAATGGGAAACCTGAGGCCCTGCACATGGCATTGGACTCCATGTTCCATCAGCCCCTACCAGCATAACTAATGGTCAGGGGTTAAGGGAGTCATAAGCTAACTACATCTGGAGGGCCTCAGGTTCTTCATCCCTGTGCTAAGGGAATTGTTTCCCAATCTGACCCTGGCTAAGGAAGGAAAATGCTAGGATGTGAGGCTGTGGCAAGTGCCCAACGACTGGACGATACCAGGCAATAATTTGGGTGGTGTGCCATCACCAAGCTCTGAACAAAGAAGGGTAATACAGTCCAAGGATCTTCCAGACCACAGTCCTTCAGATAGCCTGGTTTTACACAAGGTAACATTTTAAAAAGTGTGCACTCCATATTACTTAAAAAACATTATTTCCTCATCTGGACTCAGAAGTGGACTCTTCCCACTTCATTTTGCTGCTGGTGTAGACCAGGCCTGGGGCAGGGCAGAACATATGACATAAGCCTCATTATCACTTCTTTGTTGTTGGACATTATGGAATCAGCTTGCTGTGCTCTATCCCAGCAGCTAATTAATTGGGCAGCCTCCAGTCCAAATCTGATATCAGACATGCATTTGCTACTTTGCCTAAGGTAACTGAAAAGCTGTCAGCCACAGTTCCATCCTCTACCCTCACCCCACACTACTTGCAATATGAACGATCTGACCTACCTTACAGTCTCAATGCACAAATAACATATTATAACATAGCTGAACAGTCTGGTACTTAAGCACCTACCTGGTGTTTCAAGAAATTGCATGCAGTTGAGAATAAAGGGTCAATGTGTTAGGATAAGCAAGCTTGCAGGCTTTTAATAGGGATATGTCCCTTCTAGTCAGAATTTGGGGCCATCTCTGTGCTTGTTTATGGTGATGTAACTTTCTGTTGACCAGATGGGGTTTTAAGTCTCTTCCTCTTTCTTTGTTAAGAGAGTTGTTCTCTTTGGCATACCCTCCATTGAGCCACAGGAGAGAGAAGCCTCCATAGGTTTCTCTTCCAGACGATCTCAATCATGGACTAAATCTACTACCTACTTCTAGCTTTTCTCTCCAAGCTAGAGCCTATGTTTCCTGAGCAGATGAAAGGCTGTAAGTTTACTTTCTTAATACTTTTTACTAAAGAATACTATCTCTGTTGTTTTTATTCAGCTAGTCTGTATCTCTGTTAAAAGGGGTCGAGGTCCACTTAGCCTTCCATCCATCCGTGGTCAGTAAAATGAGTACCCGGCATATGCTGGGGGGTAAAGAAAGGCCGGGGAAGGAACTCGCAATCCCACCCCATATTTACGGTCTGCCTAGTAAACATCGCAAGACGTCACCCTAAGAGTCGGAAACGACTCGCACTACAAGTGCAGGGACACCTTTACCTTTAGTCTGTATAAGGGGAAGGCGGGCTGATTAATTCTCATTCTGCTTTGCAAAATATATACTCTGCTAAGAGATAGAACTCCTAAACTCTTCCTTCCTTCCTTCCTTCCTTCCTTCCTTGCTTGCTTGCTTGCTTGCTTGCTTGCTTTCCATTATTACATTTATATCCCACCCTTCCTCCCAGCAGGAGCCCAGGGCGGCAAACAAAAGCATTAAAAACACTTTAAAACATCATAAAAACAGACTTTAAGATACATTAAAACAAAACATTTTTCAAAACATCTTTTTTAAAAAAAAAGGTGTAAAAGCATATTAAAAAGCAATTCCAATACAGACACAGACATTTAAACCTAATATGATGTGGCTTACCAGAATGCAGACAGGCCCTCTAGTGTCCCTTGACAGTGACATTAAGGCTGTTGAATGATTGGGTTGGTGTTAGATGGTGAACTATGCACAGATTTGACCAGCTGAATAAAAAAAAGGGATGGGGAACTTGTGGTCCTCCAGACGTTGTCAGACTCCAACTCCCATAATCCATGCTGACTGGGACTGATGGGAGCTGGAGTCCAAGAACACCTGGCATGGGTTCCCTATCCCTGGATTAAAGGCTTGCTTCTGTTTGCAGGTCTATTCTGTCAGAATTGCTCTCTATTGAGATGTGTAGCAAAGTTGCGTAGCGCTGCGGAACGGAGAGTATTGAGCAAGCTGTGTGTGTGTGTTTGAATCTTTGCTAAGATTCTACCTTCCCTGCAAATTAGTCAGACACAGACTTTAAGCTTTAAAATAAGAAACAACTACTTTATTCTGGAAGTACATGCTTGATAGGAAAGAGTCCTTACATTCTAGCTAACTAACTATGTTGGAGCAGCGAGCACTGGTCCCAGTACTCACCCTCATCCTGGTTGAGAGGAGAGACAAAGAGAAGATGTCTACTCCCCTCTCGAGAGAAAGAGAAGACCTGAGAAAGGCGGGAAGGAACTGAGATCAACATTCCTTTGCTTATCAGCCTAGCAGGAAGGGAAGAGATGGCAGGATCAAAGGGATAGGTATAGCCTCAACCAGCAAGAGGTCTATCTCTCCAGCTACCCTTATTAACCCCATGCAGCCTCAACCCACCAAGTTGGAATTGAACCTCATACATTCCAACATATTCTGACTATAAACAGGCTAGTAAAAATAATAGTAATAATGAAAAAGCAGGCTAGTAACATCAGTTTAGAAGTCTGTGTTGGGAGGACGTTGAACACCCAAAAGCACAATATAAATTAGTTTTTTATTATTATTAGTCCTCAGGTGTTTATCTGCTTCGCCTCTCTCTGTTTTTGAACTGCTCTTTTCCTTGGACCTTTCCACAATTCCTTAGAAGGAGACATGTCTGACAGATGGGTACCCTCCCCCTGGGAAAAGATCTGAGTGAGAAGAGCCAGACATCAAAGAGAGCCAAATCAATTAGCTTGTTATAAATTTGTGCAATCTCCTGCTCATCTTACTTTTCTTCCTTGTCATTTTATGCTGAAATTAGAAAAGGGCAAAGCTTAGCAAACTGTCTGCATTCCCCCTCCCTCCCCCCAAGTTTCAACGATCAAGATGCATTAGTAACCCTGGCAGCAACTCCTCACCAGTATTTAAACTTTGACAGTACCTGCAAGAGATTCTGAGGTCACATCTGGAGTCCTGAATTACCTGTGTTCAAGGAAGGGGTCATTTGTATAAGATGAAATAACTTCAGGTAATGTAATCCATTTCTCTCTTTAGAATAATTAAAGCAAAGCCAATTTCAAATGGGATTTGTTAAATTGTTACTTGAACACGTTGGGTTTCTAACCTGTCATCAAGGTGGAATCATTTCTAGAAAGTTCCTCAACTTCTTTAATCCCATTAAGGTGCTCTAGAGATGTGCTCCCTCCTTCCTGCCCCCATCCTTCACTCAGTGAGGAAAGAGGAGCTGGTTAATTATGTCCCCAATGTTTTGTTCCTTTCTCTAATTAAAAAAAATAGTATTGTGTTATTGCGATGTTGCAAAGGGGTTTCTTATCCCAATGAATGGTCTGCCTCACCTGAAGATGTTCAGCAATTGCAAAACAACAACAACAACAACACAAAAAACAAAACCCACAAAGCTGTGGCCACATGTTGCTTGAGGAAAAATACGTTGGACAACAGATCCTTTTTTATTTAATTATGAAAAAGGAGCAACTTGAAGTCATTGGTATCTTTAAAAATGGATGTTGTGTAGCCTGTTAGCTAAGAACTTGAGCTTTTGGGAAGGTCTAAGGTCAGCTGTAAGCTTATTAGGTGGTGTCTCAGGCAAACCATTTTGCACTCTTCCCTTTATACCAAGGGGGGACAATGCATGGCCCTCCAGATGTTGTTGGACTCCAGCATTAAATCAGCCCAAGTCAGCATGGCCAATGGTTAAGGATGATGAGAGTTATAGTCCAAAATATCTAGAAGGCCACTGGTTCCCCATCCCCGCTGACTGTACACAGTGAATATAACAAAGGTGGCCTGCCTGGCAGGAGTTTGTTAGAACTGATATTATGTGGAGTTTGCACAGTAATAATGATAAATGCTATCTAAATAGCAATGGCACTGTAATTCAAATAAGTATACTTTCATGCAAATATGCTGAGAATGTAAGAAATGATTAAACTTTACTGTGGTAATTGCATGTACACACAGTTAAAGGCAATAAACAGACAAAATATGGTGCAGAGCAGGGCCCATGAAGGATAGCCTGGGGAGAGTCCTGAGGGCCAGATAGACAGGTCTAGAGGGCCACATTTGGCCCCATAGGCCTGATTTTTTTCAGCTGTGATGCAAAGGGTGATGCACTTCATCGAAAATTGACTCTGGAGTATCCAGGTGATTTGTTACAGCTAGATTCACAGCCAAGATGTTACCTATGTGCTCCAGCTCATAATTAGATTAGTTTTCAGGCCCTGGTTTGGATCATAATTTCCCCCATGCAGCTCTCATCACATGCTGAAAATGAATCTGGCCAGATGATTGTGCAGCCCTATGATCCTTTTGGCCCACTTTGCCATTTGCAATACAGTTTACATTTGCTGCATGTTCAGAGCTTGTTACAGTTTTTATACGTTGCAGGAATATGGGAAGCTGCCTCATACCAAGTTGGACCATTGGTCCATCTAGCTCAGTATTGCCTACTGTGGCTGGCTCTCCAGGGTTTCATACAGGAAATCTCTCTCAGTACTACCTGGAGATGCTGCAGATTGAACCTAGGACCTTCTGCTTGCATAGGAGATCTACACCTTAGCTACAGTCCTTCCCAATCTCTCACATATCTGGTAAACAAACATTTTTTCACAAGACAAGTGATGTCTCTTCACATGAGAAAACCACACACACACATCTATCTATCTATCTATCTATCTATCTATCTATCTATCTATCTATCTATCTATCTATCTATCTATCTATCTATCTATCATCTATCATCTATCATCTATCATCTATCATCTATCATCTATCATCTATCATCTATCATCTATCATCTATCATCTATCTATCTATCTAATCTTATGGTGTTCTCTTGGCATTTGTCTGTACATCCATGGATAGTCAATGGCCAGAAGACAGACCAAGTTAGACAGTACAGATACCTGGGGGTCATGTTCCACGCAACACTCACTTGGTCTATCCATATCCGCTCCGCAGTACACTCTGCACTTAATACCTCTAAGGCTATACTCCGTTTCTTTTTCACTAAGGGTGGGCAGTACATACCTGCCGTGATCCATGTGTTTAAATCTAAAATTCTCTCACAACTCCTTTATGGAGTTCCAATCTGGGTGCCGAGCTTTAATTCTAAAGCTGAATCAGTTTTATCATCTTTCCTGAGATCACTTTTTGGTATGCCATGCTATGCTTTAGCTGCTGGCCTCCGTCTTGAGGCTGGACTCACCTCCACTGAATGCACTGCCTGGCTCTTAGCCTTCAGATTTTGGATTAAAGCAGTTTATGCTGGACCCTCCATGGGATACTTAAATCTACTCTGGAAAGATCCTTACATCAGTTCATGGTCCAAGAACTTTCAAGATAAACTAAAGATGCTTGGCCTCCCACTGGACTTATTGTCTACTATGGGCAACGAATCAAAGACATAGATCTGCAATGCTCTAGATCCAGTGCTTGCAAAACTTGCTCGCCTATGTACCTAGGCCTGCAATTCTCATTTCCCACTCATGCCACTTACCTGGCAAATTTGACCATCCCAAAATATCGGTACCTTTTTTCCAGAGCTAGATTTAACTGTTTCCCTTCTGCGATACTCGATGGTCGCTTTCAAGGTATCCCCTATGAGAAACGAGTTTGCCCCTGTACGTCTGTTGATGTTGAATCATTGGCCATATTCTTCTCTCTTGCAATTTCTATAACACTGAACACTCCAGACTTATTTCTCCTATCATTAAGCGTTTCCCAGGGAGATCTACTGACTGGTATTTGCAATACCTAATGTCAGATTCTGACAAACTAATCTCAGAGACAGTTGCAAAGTTTCTTAATCTAGCCTTGTCTTTATGTAAGAAAGACACTTTTAATCTGTTTAGGATAAAAAAAAAGTACCATTGTGCTGTGTTATCATATGTTTTATACTGCTTGATCAATCAACTGTATGTTAGGTCTGTGACCGCACAATAAAATTTGATTTGATTGATTTGATCTATCTAATTAGACCCATAACTAGTGATGGGTGAATCTATCAATTTCTTGTTTTTCCAATCTTAAAATCAATTCTCTTCCTTAAGAAAACTGATCAGCGGTAGTAAGCAGTGGTACTCTCCTTATATGAACATTTGTGTATGCAGTTTTAACTAACACACACACTTTTTTGCAATCAGTTTTCCCTTATATAATGCATTTTTGTATGCTGTTTTCACTAATACATGCATTTTTATGAACATATCTGCCTAATCATTGGTGGCTGCTGCCCCTCAGGACTGATAGGGCAGAAGGTAGGGTGCCCAACAGTAGGTATAGTCAAAGCCAATGACAGGCAGAGTCAACTATTTCTAGTTCCCACCCCATACTCATCCATGCTGAGTTCTACAAGGGCAACAATGAGACTAAGGAGGAGGAAGGTGACAGGCAGTTCTCTCCCTAGATTGGAACTGGCTGAGGGCCAACCGAGGTTAGTGGGGCACTGACCCACTTGCCCTAATGGACCAGCCTCTGCCTCCCCTTACGTATGAATTTGTGTACGCAATGTTTTATTGGAGAACTACATCAAAAAATTCACAGAATTGTGAATTTCTAAGGATAATTGTGCTTTGGTTTGTGTATTGGTTCAAGAAGTCCCATGGTATAGCCTGAAGGCACATGAAACCATCTTGCTGAAGCTAAGCAAGTCTGGATCTGGTCAATGCCTGGATGGGAGATCACCTGGGAACCACATGTATGCCACCTTGGGCTTTTTGATGAAAGAAAGGCAGGATATAAACATAATGAAATAAAATAAACAAAAGAAGTGCAGATTACATGGGGTTTATCCACAGGGGATTATTTCTTCATAGCAAATACACTGCTTTTACCGTTGTAATAGATTTGCAAGGTCCACACTTTGTGCTCAATGGTAGCTTCAAATCTGTTGTTTTCCATTCACCCAAGTAGGTATTACTCTGGGATGAATTAGTGTTGCTGTTTCCTTGTGGCCCTGACCTCTAATTTTACATTTTTATTCCCTCCGGTTGCTCAGTTACTGGGCATGTGCAAATATTTTTGACCTTCACAGTATTTCCACTCCCTGCTGCTGCCAGCGCTTCCTAAAGTTTGGTGGTTAAAAAGAAGTGGGGTCATCTTCTCCTTTCTCCACCGCCCTAGCTTTTCCTGAGTTAAATTTTCCCCGCTGGAACAACAAATATATCACTATCAATATTTTTTAAGTTACTTTTAAAAAAGAACCACTTAGATTTTTTTACAAAACAAATAGGAAACCAGTCACAGAGAGATGTTACTTCAAATTATCTCCACAAAATAGAGAACGTGAGAAAAAATGATAAAATCCAATGGTAATTCCCATCATTAGTTACAAGGAGTGAAGGAAGTTTACTTAGGAAGAAAGGGAGGAAAGAAGGGAGGGCTGCAGCGAACTGTGAAGCAGGGAGGGCAGAGCAGTCGGAAGTTGCTAGATAAACGACTGGAAACAAAATGGAATTCATGGGAGAGATGTGGGTGGAGAAAGGGAAATAGCTGAAAGTGACTATTCACCCGCCCACTAAAAACCATCAAAGCAAACCATATGCAAAGACATGTGGAGCAGAGTGGAGCTGCATTGTTCTAAACTTTTCGTATTATCAGTGGATTAGGTTTGTATGGATTTACAGGGTTAGTACGGATTTATCACTGCGTAATAGCGTCTGTTTGCCACTAACATCATGTGAACCATGCAAATTAAAAACAGATGTAAGTAGCACACTAAATCACTGTGTAGATGAGCCCATAGTTTCCTATTAAAGGGCACACAGAATCAAATTCCCCCCTCCCTACCCATAATACACTTCTTCCCCCATACATTTTACAAGTGTAGAGTAAACCTGAATGAATATAGAATCAAAACAAATGCCAAAAAAAATGATGGGATGTGATTCAGGTGAGAAGGGGAGGAGGGAATAAAGCTGAACCTGATAAATTCATTACATGGGAACATACAAAGCAAAAAGCCAAATAAATTGAGCTATGGAAAATAAATGCCTTGAGAATGGTTCTTTAAGAATGATAGATGCATTGTCAACCTGCTTTCCGCTAACAGCAAAATATGTTACGTTAAAAAGCATTGGGGCTGGTGGAAAGGAGCAGCAGCGAGCAATTGGAACAAGATCAATCACAGCCCTAACAGCTTAAACATGGAACAATATCTCCATTGTTCCTGAAACATTTAAGGTAAACCTTTGCTTGTGGCAAAGTAGTTAGCTTTCATGATTATGTTTTCATGGTTACGTTAGTTTAAGGAGCCTTTAGTTGGTTTAGTCTGTTCTTGCTAGGACACTGCTGAATATCTGGCTGATTCAGTTCTGATTTCTGGTTGTGGGCAAGGAGCCACAACTAGTTGTCCATGCACTGGTAACCCCAAGGTAGGATTACTGCAATACACTCTATGGCAGGCTACCATTGAGGCTGGTTCAGAGGCAAACTACCTACAGCATATTTGCATTGGGATTTGCACTGGCTGGCAGTCTGCTTTGCTACTGGGCCAAATTCAAGGTTTTGGTAATAACGTAAAAGGCCCTATATAGCTCAGGATAGACCACTATATATTTTGCAGGAGAGTTTCTCCTTAAAGTCTCCAAAATATCAGAAGCCCAATCAACAGCAACTTGGAGCAGGGCTTTCAGTGTGGCTGTCCCTGTTTTGTGGAAAAAGCATTCCTGGTGAAATACAACAGACCCGTAATATCTGCACTTTCTGGAAACAAATGAAGACATTTTTGTTTCAAAAAGCTTTTCCAGCTGGATGAAAAGGTGTCCCTTCTGTATAAGTTTTTAAATCTATTTTCAATTTATTTATTTATTTATTAAAAAAAACAGTTTTAGCCATTTTTATGATATGATGTAAGTTCAAGATGCTTGTGCTAGTTTTATGAAGCCCTCTACAGCTTGGGACCAGGATATCTAAAATATCTAAAAGAGGCCTCCCACACACACACACACAGATAACATCTTATCAGGAGGTCCATTTCACACAAATATAGAAATTGGGCTTTTAGTGTAATGTCACGTACCCTTTGGAATTCCCTTCCACTGATGGACACCACCTCTATAGCCTTTTTGGCACCGGCTGAAGACCTTTCTCTTTCAACAAGCCTTTGAAGTAGAGATCTTTCCCGGTCTGCATCTGTATTGAAATTGTTTTTAGTTTGGTTGATCAGTTGTGTGTTTGCCACCCTGGACTGCTTTGGGAGGGAGGGGAGGGATATAATAACAGTAATAAACATTGCAAAAGGTGTTTCATAAATAAAGAGTGGTAAATTTTGAAGTGCAGGAGAACACCATGCCAGCCCCCTTTGACATGTCCCTAAGAAGAGTCCAAAAATGCATGTAGCTATGTTGATTATTTTACACACACACACACACAGAACATCAGTACATAACACAATACCCAGTTTATTATGATCAGCTTGACTGCAGTCCTCTACACAGTTCTGTGGGAGTAAGCTCCAGGCCCGGCGCTAGCACATGGTCAGGTTAGGCACTGGCTCGAGGGCCCAGGATCCCACGCAGGGCTCCAGGGGGCCTCCTGGGATAAGCACAGGCCAGCAGCGGAGGAGGGAAGCAGCAGGCAGTGGCACAGGTAAGCCCTGGGCAGCTCCACAGCAACAGAGTCTGCCCTGCTCAGCTGCGTTGCTGTTGTGCGAAGGTAAACAGCAGGCCGGTTGCTAAGGAGCTGCCCCGCCTGTCCTGAGATTCAGGCATGGGAGGAGGGATGGCGCTTACTGGCCTGTAGCAGAAGAAGTGAGGCAATGCTGAGGGGAGGAAGGGGCTGAGAAACCATGTCAGTTCTAATGTCTGCTCAGAAGTAAGCCCTGTTGAATTCAGAAGGGCTTCCTCCCAGGTAAATGTAGTTAGAATTGAAGCATAAGTGGGAGGTGGAGTAGGGGTGCCAGGTTCATGGCCTGACACTGATCCTGTATCTTTAGGAGAAGAGAAAGTCAGCCAAATGCAGGTGTTCTTGCAACAGTGTAATGAGCAAAACCACAAGGTGGAATTCTCCCTTCCACCTGCACAACTTTTAAAGATACAGAAGACCTCTTGGAGGCCAGGCCTGGCAACCAAAAGGTCTTCTGTATCTTTAAAAGTTGTGCAGTGGGAAGGGAGAATTCCACCTTGTGGTTTTGCTCATTACAGTGATGTACCTGAAGAAAGCTTTTTTGTTGCTTTTAGCATCCCTCACTAACTTCAGCTCATTCTCAGCTTTAGCCTTCCTGATGCCATCCCTGCAATTCTGTGCTACGTCTGTACTCTTCCTTTGTGGTCTGGTCTTTCCACTTCCTGTATTGTCCTTTTTTGTTTTCAGGTCATCTCTAAGCTTTCTGTGAAGCCACATTGGCTTCTTCTGCTGTTTCCCCCCTTTTTTTGGTTGGAATGTTTGCAGTTGCACCTTTAGAATATATTTTTTTAGAAACTCCCACCCATCTTGGACTCCTTTTCTTATTAGGGTTGCTTGCCAAGGAACCTTGCTTACCATTGTTCTGAGTTTATTAAAATCAGCTTTCCTGAAGTCCAGGGCATGTGTATGGCTACTCTCATCTTTTGCTTCCATTAAAATCAAGAACTCTAGTACTGTGTACTATACCCACTTTCCTCCAAACTGCCACTTCATCCCTCAAGTCGTCTCTATTGATTAGAATCAAGTGAAGGATAGCTGATCCTCTGGTTGCTTCCTCCACTTTCTGCAGGAGAATGTTATCTCCAGCACAAGTCAGGAATTTCTTGGAGGGGCTATGTTTGACAGAATTTGCCTCCCAACAGATATCGGGGTAATTGAATTCCCCCATTACTACTACATCACGCCTCCTCGAAACATTGGCAGTTTGCTTTGCAAAAGTTTCATCCTCACCTTCTCCTTGATTGGTAGTCAGTAGTAGACTCCAACTACCATGTTCCTTTTATTCCTTGCCGCATTTATTTTAATTCAGATACTCTCAGTGGAGCTACCAAGCTCATCCTCCTTTATTTCTGTTCAGGGATATATATTTTTAACATATAGTGTGATTCTGCCTCCCTTTCTATTCCTTCTGTTCTTGAACAAGGTATATCCTTTAATTGCTGTATTCCAGTCATGGGAGTCATCCCACCAAGTTTCAGTTATGCCTATCAAGTCCTATTTACCCTCCTATATTAAGAGTTCAAGTTTGTCCTGTTTGTTTCCCATACTCTGGGCATTAGTATACAATTAGTATACTAACGTTAGTATAACTTCTCACTTAGTGGCAAGAGTGGCAAGACATTGTTCCTTATACTGCTGTCTGTCCTTTGTCTATTTACCGCCTCCTTTTTTTTTCTTTTGCATGTCCTTTGATTTTATCATGAAGCGAGCAGAACTGCAGCACTGATTTCTAACCAGCAAGTTTTTTGTCGACACCCACTGAGGAGTTGCTGGAGCATTAGATGCTGCCTTTAGAATTTTCCTCTTCCTCAAGGGGAAGGCAAAGGGGTGAAAGGATGACTGTTGCAAGAACCAGTTCTGCTATATGCACAGAAAGAACTCAGACTCACACTGAGCACATTCAAACCGCGAGCATTAAATAGCTGCCAACTACAGAACGAGCGATTGCTGATCAAACAGTCCCGACTTTAACAATCTACCTTGCAGCATGTTACATCCAAGTGCCCGGCCTCTTTTTTACATGTTCATGGGGGGTTGTGCTCATTTGGGTTTTTTTGCAACATAACCAACACTTGTTTTTCCCAAGGGTTTAAATTTCATTGCAAACTGCTTGAAGCAATGTCTGTTCATTTTGCAACCGTTAGATTAACCCCTCGCAAAGCACTTTGTGGAAATGGAAGGAACCTTGTGCTTTTGAAAATGCATGTTGTTCTGATGGAAGAGAATTGCAAATAAATGTTATTTGTGAGCAGTTAGTGTGCACATGAGGGATATTTCAGATCAGTGATCATTCCTAGAATTAATCAGATATGTACCTCTCTGAACACAAAACAACACTGATATCCAAAACTTCAATTATATCTATACTATTTCCCCACCCTCAGATTATGTGTCAAAGCAAATATACACATTATGCAGTCATAATAAATTATGCAGATTAGGTTTTTGA
Source organism: Rhineura floridana (assembly GCF_030035675.1). Classification (NCBI taxonomy): domain Eukaryota; kingdom Metazoa; phylum Chordata; class Lepidosauria; order Squamata; family Rhineuridae; genus Rhineura; species Rhineura floridana. The sequence goes on along the minus strand of NC_084495.1, from coordinate 24,883,989 downwards.
TTATTGTTCACAATTCTGCTATCATGAATCATCTTTCCAAGACATACATGTATGAAAATCAGGACTGGATTTATTTTTAAAAAGAGATATGAAATAGGGAGAGGGGGGGAAATGGTTTAGTTCATTTTTTTTGTACCCGGTTTGCACTTCCCAAAACAACATGTGAACTGAAACGCAACTATCCTTTAATATAACATCTACATGAAAGCGTTGGGTGTGGTCATCCAGAGCTTTGGAGTGTGTTGCCATCAGTATGCTGATGACACGCAGCTCTATTTCTCCTTTTCATCTTCTTCTGGTAAGGCTGTCAATGTGCTGAACCAGTGCCTGGCTGTGACAATGCACTGGATGAGGGCTAATAAACTGAGGCTCAGTCCAGACAAGACTGAGATGCTGCTAGTGGGTGGTTCTTCTGACCAGATGGTAAATGTCCAACCTGTCCTGGATGGGGTTGCACTCCCCCTGAAGGAGCAGGTTGGTAGCTTGGGGGTTCTCCTAGAACCATCTCTGTCACTTGAGGCTCAGGTAGTCTTGGTGGCACGGAGTGCCCTGTACCAACTTCGGTTGGTGGCCCAGCTACGCCCCTATCTGGACAGGGATAACCTGACTTCAGTGGTCCACGCTCTGGTAACCTCCAATGTGTTCTACATGGGGCTGCCTTTGAAGACGGTTTGGAAGCTGCAGCTTGTGCAAAATGCAGCGGCCAGATTGGTAACAGGGACCAGACGGTTCAAACATATAAAACCAATTCTGGCCTGCTTACATTGGCTGCCTGTATGTTTCTGAGCTTGATTCAAGGTGCTGGTTTTAAGCTATAAAGCCTTCCACGACTTAGGACCACAATACTTGATGAAACGCCTCTCCCAACATGAACTCACGCATACACTACGCTCAACATCCAAGGCCCTCCTCCAGGTGCCTCCTCCAAGGGAAGCTGGGAGTCTGGCAACAAGCCTTCTCAGTGCTGGCACCCAAATTATGGAATGATCTCCCTGACAAAGTGCGCCTGGCACCAACACTGTTATCTTTTTGGCGCCAGGTCAATACTTTCCTCTACTCCCAGACATTTTAGCATGTGTTTTTAAATTGCTTTTTTTAAAAAAATGTGTTTTTAAATTTCTATATTGGTTTTTAATGTTTTTAATTGTTGTAAACCGCCCAGAGAGCTTTGGCTGTGGGGCAGTATACAAATGCAATAAATAAATATATAATAATAATAATAATAATAAAATTTTATTTCTTGGTCGCCTATCTGGCCGGGTCAGCGGCCACTCTAGGCGACGTACAATGTAAAAGTAATACAACAATAAAATACAACATAAAACCAAAACCAATCTAAAATTAATCTAAAAAACATCCAAAGCTGTAGCAAGATAAAATTAATCTACTCCCGGGATCTTGTAGGCCTGCCTGAATAGCCAGGTCTTCAAGGCTCAATGAAAACTTGGCAGGGGGGGAGCATGGCGGAGATCATAGGGCAAAGAATTCCAGAGGGTGGGGGCCACAATCGAGAAAGCCCTCTCTCTGGTCCGCACCAGCCTAGCTGTTTTTACTGGTGGGACCGAGAGAAGGTCTTGAGTGGCCGATCTCGTTAGGTGGCATATTTGGTGATGTTGGAGGCGCTCCTTTAGATAAACTGGGATGACACCATATAGGGCTTTAAAGGTTAGTACCAACACCTTGAATTGGCCCGGTAAACAACTGGTAACCAGTGTAGATAAATAAACTGACATTTCTCCATTTTTTATAATACAGTTCTCCAACCAAAATAATGAGTACAAAATGCATATGTTGGAGGAAAGTATTTATAAATTATCATATATTAGTGAAAATGACATGCAGAAATCCATTGTATTATGAGGAATTGCTAGCAAAAAAAATAAGAAATGCACACTAAAATGCTGACAATTTAATAAAATGCAACAACCAATTGCTGGAAACTGCAGGAGGGGAGAGTGATCTTGTGCTCAGGTCCTGCTTGTGAGCTTCCCATAGGCATCTCACAAGATGATGGACTAGATGGGCCATTGGCCTGATCCAGCAGGCTTTTCTTATGTTTTTATTATTTATTTATTTATTTAATTTGTATCCCACCCTTCCTCCCAGCAGGAGCCCAGGGCGGCAAACAAAGCACTAAAACACTTTAAAACCAGGGGTGTCACTACCGGGGTGCGGAGGGTGCGGACCGCACCCGGGTGACACCCTGAGGGGGGTGACACCCAGAGCCACCCCACCCCGCACCGTTGCCCTGCGCCAACTCCTCCTTGGAGGCGGGCGGGCAAGACCAAAAGCAGGCACCCACTTGCTGGCGGTGAAGCCGGGACAGGCCTCCCACCGCCAGCCTGGAGCGCATGGTGAGTGCGTGTGTGTGCGCGCACGCGTGCACACATGACCAGCCACCCTCGTCCATGCACCTGGGAAGGTGCACGCCGGAGGTCCGCACACACCCCGCACTCCCGCTAGTGATGCCGCTGTTTAAAACATCATAGAAACAGATCTTAAAATACATTAACAAAACAGCATAAAAACATTTTTAAAAAAAGTTTAAAAAGGGTTAAAAACATTATTAAAAACATATTAAACAATTGTTTGTGAGGACTTTTTTAAAATTGCAAAATGATGTTGAAATGTGGCAAACTTAGTTTAAGAATAAAAAAAAGTGAAACTGACACAAACTAAAATTGACAAGATTTGTTCATCCCTACTGTGAAGGGTGGAGGTAAGAAATGTAAACTGCTTGGAGTTTTTTCAGAATCAATCAGTATGAATAACTTTTGTTAAATAAATGTATTGTTGGGGCAGCATATGGGGACTTCTCTGCAATAAGGAGGACTGGATGCTTGACATTTATATTTTGAATGTAGATGATGAAATTCTCCAGATTGCAAGTGGTGGATTAGAAACCACACAATGGCACTGGAGACTCATTGGGACCAACCAAATGCTATGATCCTATGCTTTGTGAAGTCTGGGCTGTGCCTCCTCTCCTGATACCACAAACTAGACCAGAGCACTTCCTATATCAAATCATGCACTTCTCCTACTGACCTTTTCAAACAATAGTAAATTCTGCAGTGAAGTCCTTTTCTTCTGTCTGGACTGAATAGCCATTTACATGGAGACTGAATTACTGCTGTTTTCTCTTTGATTTATCCCATTTCTGTAAACACACACACACACACACACACACATACACACACACACACACACTAGGTGTTAGCTTGGTATTTTTGCATTGAGTATAGAATTAAGGAATTCTCCATCTATTCTGCCAAACAGTTTCTGTGTAGGAGGACTGTGCTAGTTACAATGTGCTGTAGTACCATCCTTCTCTTCTCTTCAAAGGTTATCTGGTTGTCCAGTGAAAATGTAACACTAAACCATGGCAGGTTAGATGTGAATCTTGCAGTAGTAAGGGACACATCTGCAGTCTCTCCAGCAGTAAACTACTACAATGGATGTGCTCCTGAGTCACCTGTCTGCTTTTAGAGATCACCCATGTAACCTAGCATGCAATTATCACTCTAAGTGTGAGCATTAATGGGTTGTCTAACATACTTCTTTGCCAGAAAGGGAAAAACCTTTCTCTTCTACAGTAAATCTGATTCTCTTGCATTGGCGACCTTTTTCATGCCTGCAGAGATCATTATGTCTCTCAAATGGGGGGGGACCCTCAGTAATCCACAAGGCATTCTTATTAGGAATGTCCTGTGATGCTATGGATGGAAGATAAATTCAATTCAGTTTGCCATTTGGGGTAAATGGACCTAATTATCACTTTCCAAAACAGAATGTACACCAAGACTCAGTCCTCCTTCAACATTTGCATGTCTCTGAATTTTACAGTGCAGTTCTCCAACCAAGTAATGAGTCCAAAAATGCATGTGCTTGGTAATGGGTGCATAAACATACATGTTTTAGTGAAAATGACATACAAAAATGCATTATATTGGGGAAAACTGCTTGCAAAATGTGTATAAATGACAAAAATATATACAAAAATATGTGTATTAGGAGAAATGCACAAGTGTATTGACCGCCGGGGGTGGTTCATCTATAATGTCCCATAAATCCTCTGTTATCAGCAAAGCCCGCATCCTCGGCTTCCAGCTGCCATAATTCTTTTCCGTCAATCTTTCCATTGGCAAGCCTCCCCCAGACAGGTTTACATAAAATGCTGAAGAATTTTCAAGAAGATTTCTTTAAAAAAAAGAATTTGCAAACTGATGTGGAAATGTGGGGAACTGAACTTAAGACTGGAAAAATGTGGAACTGAGGCAAACCACAACGGACAGAGTTGTCCATTCCTAATGATGGCTAAGTGAGTTGTTCATTTAGACTAGCCTTTCCCAAACAGTGTGCCTCCAGATGTTGTTGGACCACAACTCCCATCAGCCTCAGCCAGCATCAGGAAAGATGGGAATTGTGGTCCAACAGCATCTGGAGGCACACTGGTTGGGAAAGGCTGATTTAGACAGTCTGAGTCTTCCTGAGATTAGCATAAAAGGGTTCTCTATATTCCCCCACTCCCTTACACTTCTCATTATGTTTTTGAGCAAGAAGACAAAAGCGGACAGGTAAACCCTTAAGCTTCAATGGCTAACAATTACAAGTCTCAGCAGAGAAGTTGCAGAGTCCTCTGTACCAGTCTCCCACCACCCCCACTCCCAGACGGTCCATTCCTGAAAGGTCATTCATAATGACTACAAATTACAAGGACAAAACTCTGGAAATATCTGAGCTGCAGAGGAACCCTGCTTAAAATTCTGTCTTCTACCGCGGTGTGTGCTTCTCATAATCAGAAGGGACCTGCTCTCTCACCACATCAGCTTCTGACCAGGGACCCCCCCCCAAAAAAAATCACTTTCCATTCATAGACATAATGTGAAGGCATAAGGAAAGCTGGCCATGCAGAGATTGAATTAAATTCTTCTGATTAGAAGCAGATGCTGGCAGTCTCTCCTATGGCAGCAATAAGCCACCATATGACAGAGTTTACAGTGCTCTCTCTCTCTCGGTGCAGGGACATGTATACCCAGGGGAAATGAGTTTCATCTAGTTTATTGTCCATCCTTCCTTTCCACTGCTGTATATTTGTGATGTGAAGGGTAAAAGGAAAGCTTATAATATGAACAATCAGGAGCTGACATTTTGTTTCCGACCAGCTACTAACAGGGATATGACAGCCTGGCTCAAATGAAGGGTGCATCTGCACCATACATTTAAAGCACCAGGATACCACTGTAAGCAATCATGGCTTCCCCCAAATAATCATGGGAATTGTAGTTGGTTAAGGGTGCTGAGAGTTGCTAGGGGACTTGTTTTCCCTTCACAGAGCTACAGTTCTCAAGGTGTCTTAACAGTCAATCCCTCTTCCCAGGGAGCTCTGGGAATTGTAGCTCTGTGAGGGAAATAGGGACTCCTAACAATTCTGAACACCCTTAGCAAATTACAGCTCCCAGGATTATTTGAGGGAAGCTATGACTGTTCAAGGTGGCATCATAGTACTTTACATATATGATGAAGATGTGGCCTAAGATGTGAGAATGAACCTCTATACCATTTGGCTATACCAGAGACTACCCACTACTCTGCCAAGCACCCTTCTCAGATGTAAATTAGGAACTCTAGGCCACCAGTGTTCTGTAGTCCTCGGTCTGGGTGACTGCATCCAAAACCCAGAAGATTTTTTCAGTTCTTCTCAATGTTGACTCAAGGCATCAGAAAAGCAAGATGGCACCCCCTTCCACTTATGAACACTGGGCACATTCCATTGGAAATGTATAGAGTGCAAGGCCCATTAAACTTAATGGGGTTGGCACAAGAATATCTGGTGGATTATGGCAGAGCTATCTGTCTCTGCTCTGCAGAGTTCTCAAAGTGTGCCACCTAGGAAGAACATAGGAAGCTTCCTCATACCAGGCCAGTTTATTTATCTACTCTGACTGGCATCAATGCTCTAGACTGTCAGGAAGAGTCCATGTTTATTACCTGGTACCTGATCCTTTTAAGTGGAACTGCCATGGATTGTACCTGGGCTCTCTGAAGAAGCTGCCAAATGCTACTTCATAATAAGGCCACCTGTGGCTCTTTTTGTGTAGCGAAAAAGTTGTGTTGGAGTGTGGTAGTAGCTTAAGGAGGGGGCTATCTTTCTACCCAGCTTTTTTTAAAAAAGAAATTGGTGCATTATGACTGTGTTGGCCTTTTACCATAAAACTCTTAGACCATGTCACTGGAAGGCACTTTAATTTCCAAAGGAAAACAAATTCCATAATTGCAGCAGCCACAGAGGATTTTAATCTACACATGTACCTTCCATTCTGTCAAAAATTGTGCCACAAGGTAACATACTTTTCACTTGTCAGTTTGAGGGTTTCTCTTTGAGAACTGAAATAGGTCATTTACCCTGTGAAATAATACATACTTGCCTTATGCAGGCCACTTGATAAATGCCAGCCTCTTCTGTCCCCTCCCCATGTGTAAGAATAGTACAAATGTATGACACTTTAATAACAGGCAGCTGTAATATTTGGGAAATGAATCTTTCCCTTGAGCTCTTCCACGTGAGGGCACTGTGATTTGTGTGTGTGTTTTAGCTTCATTTCAGCTTTCTAAAACGATTCTGAGCCGCCTTGGGCTCCTACTGGGAGGAAGGGTGGGATATACAGTTTAACAACAACAACAACACAAGAGTGTACAATAAATGCCCCTAATTTCATCCTCCCCCATTTGAACGGGGATTTCAGGAAGATACTGTTAATTCCTGGAATAATGGAAAATAATGTTAGGTCTTATAGCAGGGGTGGCTAACCTGTGGCTCACCACGTGTTCCCAAACTACAACTCCCATTGTCCTTGAGCTCTAATCATGGAGCTGTAATAGCCATTGATGGGTCTTTTGAGGTAGCATCTCATCTGAATACCCTCCCAGCAACCTCTGTTAAAGATGCCAGAGATTACTGTGGATTGATTGGGGCTTAAGCATCTTTTTACCTTGTGGACTCTACACCATATCCTTAACAGCATCACATAACAGGAACTCAGGCAACCTTCAAGCAATAAGTAGTGGAAGAAGCAAAGTCCACTTCATCATTAGAGGCAGAGTTCCTGACATCTGCAAGAGCTAAGGAGATGAACAGTAAGGAACCTGTGAGGATGACCTGCAATGTGTGCGGCGTGCTTATTTTCTTGCCTCAAAGTATCCTCCTGCAGCAAGTGTAAGCTGATTGCTCTGTGGGTAGAGAAGATAAGAAGACTAGAAGAGTGATTTTCCACACATCACCTCATTAGAGAAGATGTCTTGGTCAGGATATAGAGGGCACTAAAGCAAGGACAAAGGCAGGAAGAGACTGTAAGGAAGAAGATGAGAAACTGCACATAATACAGTAAGTGTCAAGAGCAAGAGAATCAGAAGACATTCTGAATCACTGGGACTAAGAAATTCCTTTCAGTACCTTCTTAGTGAGAGTGTCTCTGACAATCATAGAATATATCAGTATGAGGCTATGCTAGGTGTGGAAAAAAGACTCACTGCCTTTCAGGAATAGAGGTGACTCAACCACAACCAACAGGAAGAGGAGGAGAATGATGGCAGATGTTGGGATCTCCTTACTGAGAGATACAGAGATAACTGTCTGCCATCTGGATCTATTAACTTATGAAGTATGCTGTTTCTCTGGTACACAGATCCAGGTTGTGATGGACAGCTTGGCAGGACTTTTCAGGCCCTCTGATCATTACAAATTCTTCCCCATCTACACAGAAATGAATAGCACCCTCAGGCATAACCATGAGCATATAATGTCTGACGAGGAAGCTCTGGGGTGGAAGGTAAAGTCACTTGGGGCTCATGTGATATCTTTATTTATTTATTTAAACAAATGCATATTTATTTATTTAATTAATTTATTAGTCGCCCATCTGGCTGGTTGTCCAGCCACTCTGGGCGACGTACAAGATAAAATAATACATTAAAACATTAAAATTTAAAACCATAACAGTAAGAAACCTAACCCACCCCAAAAGCCTGCCTGAAGAGCCAGGTCTTCAAGGCCCGGCAGAAGCTTATCATAGAGGGGGCATGGCGGAGATCATTTGGTAGAGAGTTCCACAGGGTGGGGGCCACTATTGAAAAAGCACTCTCTCTAGTCCTCACCAGTCTAGCTGTTTTAACTGGTGGGATCGAGAGAAGGTCTTCTGAGGCTGATCTTGTTGAGCGGCATCCCTGACGATGCTGGAGGCGCTCCTTCAGATAGACTGGGCTAAAACCGTATAGGGTTTTAAAGGTCAAAGCCAACACCTTGAATTGGGCCCGGTAAACAACCGGTAGCCAGTGCAACTCCTTCAGCACTGGAGTGATGTGATCTTGCCGGCGGCTGTCTTTAATCAGACGAGCCGCCGCATTCTGTACCAGTTGAAGCTTCCAGACCGTTTTCAAGGGTAACCCCACATAGAGCGCAATACAGTAGTCTAGGCAAGAGGTGACCAGGGCATGTACTACCGATGGGAGCAGATGGTTGGGAAGGTAGGGGCGCAGCCTCCGTATCAGATGGAGTTGATACAGCGCCGCCCGGCTCATAGCCGAGACTTGAGCCTCCATGGTCAGCTGGGAGTCAAGAATGACCCCCAGGCTGCGGACCTGGTTTTTCAGGGGCAAACGTACCCCATTGAGCACCAGGTCCACATCCCCCAGCCTTCCCTTGTCTCCCACAAACAGTACCTCGGTTTTGTCAGGGTTCAGCTTCAGCTTATTCCTTCCCATCCAGCCACTCACCGACTCCAGGCACTTGGACAGGGTTTCTACAGCCAACTTCAGTGAAGATTTAAATGAGAGGTAGAGCTGCGTGTCATCCGCATACTGATGACATTGCAGCCCAAATCTCCTGATGATTGCCCCCAGCGGCTTTATATAGATGTTGAACAGCATCGGGGAGAGGATGGAACCCTGTGGCACCCCACAAGTGAGAGGCCAAGGATCCGAAACCTCATCCTCCAATGCCACTCTTTGGTACCTACCAGAGAGGAAGGAATGGAACCACTGCAATACAGTGCCCCCCATGCCTAACCTCTTCAGGCGGTCCAGGAGGATAACGTGGTCAACGGTATCGAAAGCCGCTGAGAGATCAAGGAGGACAAGGAAGGTGCATTCACCCCTATCCCACGCCCTCCTCATATCATCTACCAAGGCGACCAAGGCTGTTTCAGTCCCATGTCCAGGCCTGAAGCCCGATTGAAATGGATCCAGCATATACTGCTTCATAGCATAAAGCCATTGAAGCGGTGTACAAGATAAAAACAGAATAAAACACACAAAAACACATGTTCTCATCAATTCTGTAAAAAACAGGGGAGTACATAGACAGATGTACTCTGGGAGGAGGGGCAGGATATAAATTTAATAGGTGAATGAATAAATGGATTGGTAACATTGTTTTATTTCTTTATTGCATTTTTATCCTGCCCTTCCTCCTAAAGGAGCCCCAGAGGATTAAAGAGAAAGTGGAAGGTAGGGATCCAGAGATAGTTTTCTCAAAGAAAGGGAGTAAGATGTAGAGTTCCCCCAGGAGGGATCTGGAGTCAATGCATGGATGACACTGCAGACTGAACAATGATGGGACTACAATGAAAGAGCAAATAACATTACGCTTTTCTGTAAAATTATGAAGACTCCCTCAGATCTCTTTTCCTTACTTCCTGAACGGAATTAGCTTTGTCGTGGTCCAGCTGCGGTTTGGAAAGGGCACCTTGCACCACAGTCCTACAGAAAAGGACTCCTCTCATCCCAAGGAGCCAGCAGTTTGTTTTCCCAAGGGACCAAATAATCCCTTTAATGATGGCTCTCAAATCCAGCTATTGATCCCAAGGGCCCCTAAATGAGCTTTCACTACTTCTAAAGTTGTCTCCTCCCGGTGGAGGCTGGTCCATTAGCTAGTTCCCACCTGCCCGCCTTTCCACTTCCAGCCAATTGAGGGGATGGCAGTGCCTGTCGCCTTCCTTTGTAGACCTCAGCAGGGAAGAGGATGGGTGCACTAGAATGAGTTGGCTCTGCCTACTGTTTGGGTCCCTGCCTTCCGCCCTCCCAGTCCCAATGGGGACCAGCTATCACTCCCATGAGTGCATGAGAGAACAGTCAACCACTTGACTGATCCAAAAAGTAAACAGCCCCTTGGTTATAATGGTGGGTGCCACACCAAGACTATGCCTTAGATCAGGGGTGGGTGGGAACCTCAGGTCCAAATGTGCCCTCCCCCCCCAGCCTCTTTGTTTGGTCCTCAGGACTCTAGCCAAGTCATGCCCCCTCCCCAAGCCACACTCCCTCCCTGGATTACTCTGGCTTCGAGCACATTTGCTTTGCTGGGATGTGACTTCAAACTGTGAAAATTGTTTTAAATTGTTTTAAATTGTTTTTAAAAGATGTGTTTTTAAATTTGTATATTTGTTTTTAATGTTTTTAGTTACTGTAAACCGCCCATGCATGTATGTATGCATGCATGCATGGATGCATGGATGGATTCTGGGGAAAACAGAAGGGAGTAGAAAAAGAGGAAGGCCAAATTAGAGATGGATTGATTCCATAAAGGAAGCCACAGACCTGAACTTACAAGATCTGAACGGGTGGTTCATGACAGATGCTCTTGGAGGTTGCTGATTCATAGGGCCTGTTTACATGCCCAAAAAAATCTGCATCTGATGCTTTTTGCAGATCCTTTTAATTTGGACTGTTTACTTGACATTTTACCCAACGCGCGTGCATTCTACTGCTTTTGCCTTTAACTCTGGATTAAATGGATGCGACAAAACCCCAAAATTGCTTTTAAGATCCTCACCTGCTTCTACCGTGTATTACTTTTGAAGCGTCTTTTCTGGCTGCAGAGTTTCTTCGCCATTAGATCCTCCCTTTTCTCCCTCCCTTTAATTGTCTCTGGGCATCATTTTGTTTCCTGAAGTCGACGAAGCAACTTCCGGTTGCTCTCACCTTCCTTTCTCCTGTTTACTCCCACTTCCCCCCAATACGTTTCCTCCCCCGCTCCTTTAAACAAAACCACATTCCCCACCCCTTCATCAAGGGTAGCAAGGCTGGAGCTCGTAAAATTCCTTCCTCGGAGCTGTGGTTTTGGCACTGTTGTTTACATCAAGCGTGTGTGTGTGCGAGAGAGTGTGAGAAAGTGTGTGTGTGGAGGACCTCTTCTGCCTCGTAGAATCCCTCCGCTCCCCCCCCCACAAAGCTGGATCTCTCCCCCCTCGGGCTGATGCATGCACCCTTTTCGCAGCCACGGCAAGAGGAGGCTGGTGAAGGCGCCACTGGGGTAATTTATAAGCATCCATAAGCACAGGGGAAAGGGGAGCTGCCTTGGCGTCTCATCCCAGCATCTGCTCCACTCACGGAGAGCAATAATATTAAACGGTCAAAGCTTCCTTTAGTAGCTGCTTTTAATGTCTCTCTAAAGATAGTTGTTTGGTTTTTTTTAATGTTTCCCAGAACGCAAGCTGAGGCTTGTCCCGGGCTGCCAAAGGCACACCAATCTCGCACAGGGACAGCCTAACATCCACGGGTGGGAGAGATTCCCTTTCTTTCAAGCGCCTACTCCTTCGTTTAGGGAAACACCGCCCCTTCCCTGCCTCCGCAGTTAACATGCTAATGTGTGGGCGTGGCAACAAGGAAACGCTGGTAGCAATAAATGCACAGACGTGTGAATACTACAAAGAAAAACAGCCAATTTATTCGTAGCGAGGGTGGAAGTATGTGAACTGTCAAAATCAATCGTGATGGAAAAAGCAGCATTTTTAATGTGGATCTTGGGTCCCATGTAAACAAGCCCATAGGGTCGCCATAAGTTGTAATCGACTTGAAGCCACATAACAACAACATCTTTAAATGGGAACTGAAACTAATTCACCCCCATACCTACATCATGGTCTTAAGGTTCCTTAATGGAGGAGTGATGGCAGGAAATGGGCTGTACCACATGAGGCCCAGAACAGGGGGGAATATGTTTGGCAGAAGCTTACAAGAGGACATTAAACAATCCTGTGTGAAATTCAGGCAATAACCCCAAAATAAGCACAAAGGTAAACATTAAAAATAAGGACTTTTCAGGTACTAGAAGATGAACTGTGTGAGTTCTGCAATCCTAATCACAGTGCCCCCCAGCAGGATAGACATCAAATGGCGCCCCATAACATTTGGCTGCCTGGAGTAAAGGAAATCTGGTATCCTCTTCTATTGTAGACAGAGAAGACAAGCAGACTGAACTTTGAATCTTACTTCAATGCTGCTGATGGGTATTGGCGATGGCTTCAATACTGGTGATGGTGGTGCAGGACAGGTTGCATAGCACACACAGCTCTGTCCTCCAACAACTTATTGCCACTCCCTGCCCTCCCCCTGTTGTGCGAGTCAGCCAGCTCACTCTGCCTAACAGTAGGGCCAGCCCTGCGGACATCTCTTCCTTCCTCTAATGCCACTGCTTCTCTGATTTTGTGTGGAGGTACCATGAGATAGTTCTTAGGTTACACACCTCAGTTCTCCCAGGATAAGGGATCACCTGAAGGCTCTGCAGATCTGGGAGCTGGAATGGCAACAGCATTTCCCAGATGGAAGGAAGGCTCAGATATTTGTAGCAACCTATTTTTAACCATTATAACTCAATTGTGTATCACTTTGTTGCTTAGCGTATTACTGTATTTCCAGACAGTTGGATAGATAATACTAGCCTTATCTCATACACTAAATGACAAGATGTCTGTCTGAACAGTGTAATGGAGCCTTATAGCACTTTATTATGCCTCTTTCATCATTCATTGTGGTTATTTATTTACTCTGGTAACCCAATTTAGCCCCTTCCAGTACATCCTGAATGGTGAGTTACATCACCATTCACTGGATATTTTTTTTTCATTTTCCCTGTGAGACCACAACATTGGATTGTGATAAATTAGTGAGCATAAGACCTTTCTCTCATGGTCTTAAAATGTATACTTCCATAATAACAATTACCGAATCCATCCCTTAATAATGCTCCTCTGCCCTAGTTTGTTCCATCTTTCTAACTTCAGGGCACTCTCCACATTAACTGGTTGGCCAAGGATGCCTGGTGTGTTGAAGAAGATTCTGGCTAGAGAGACATCTGGCAGTCAAATGGGGCACTGCACTAGCAATTTTCAGTTTTCCATTGGGTCAGCTGCCACCTTCACCTTCCTGGGGCCCAGGGGGCAATGAATTGGGAATTAAGGCAGACCTCGGGATGGGAACAAAGGGGTCCAAGGGGGCAGAGGCTAGACATCTTTGTGATGAGGCTCTTCAGACTGCTATTGAAATAATACAGGATCTTCTAGTTTGGAGCGGGATTCAAACTATGCGCCCCCAATCCTTCTCCTTCAGAGAGGTGTCTCCAGGGTCTAGGACAGACTGGATCCTAACCACAATGCTGGGGAACATTGTTAGTGGTGGCCAAGCTATGCTTCATGGAATGTTTTCTGCCATAGTGATCTTCTTTTTGAGAAAACTCAGATAAGCTTTAAATCGGGTGGGGAACCCTTGGCCCTCCAGATGATGTTGGGCTCCAACTCCCATTAGCCCTAGCTAGCATGGCCAATGGTAAGGGATGATGGGAACTGTAGTCCAACAGCATCCAGAGTGCCATAGGTTAGCCACCCCTGCTTTAAATGAACCCAAGGGTTCTCTGGAGCATCACTGCTAAACCACTATTACGAAGCAAGCAAGGAAGATTCCCTTCCAGATTCTTCTCCATATTACTTGGCTTTCACCTACATTCCGGAAGCCAGATGATATATCCAGATGTGAGTTTGGACCTGGCACAACCCATAGTTGGTGGTAGGGTGCAGGTGTTCTTGCAACATTGTAATGAGAAAAACCACGAGGTAGAATTCTCTCTTCCCCCTGCACAACTTTTAAAGATATAGAAGACCTCTTGGAGGCCGGGCCTGGCAACCAAGAGGTCTTTTGTATCTTTAAAAAGTTGTGCAGAGGGAAGGGAGTATTCCACCTCATGGCTTTTCCCATTACAGGATTGCAAGAACACCTGCACTTGGCTGACTTTCTCTTCTCCTAAAGATACAGGATCAGTCTCAGGCCAGGAACCTGGCAACCCTATTTGGTGGTAAGTACTTCCAACTTTTCTAAGGCCAAATGGCCACACTGTTCAGAAAAGGAGTGGAGCCTAGTATATGATGGGGAGGAAAGGGTGCATCCAAACAACCCACCATGATGGGGCATTGGAGTGGGAAGAGGGACTGTGAAAGACTGCATTATGACTTGATGGAGCAGCCAGCCTCAGTTATTTAATATATCTCCAGCCCTTCAATCCCTTCTTGGACACAGGTTTTTTTAAATTATTTTTTATATTTTTTTTCCCAAGAAGCAAATAGATGTTCCCCCAGCAACAAAAAACATAATATCTGGCAAAGCACTATCTCAACAGGAATGTGTGCATTAGGGATGGAAAGATCAGTCAGTTTTGGTTCTCTTAGTTTCTCATTTTTTCCAATCAATTCTCCACATTTCTGAAGCAATTTGTGATTTTTTTAATCCTCATGAAAATTATCTAGCATTTTAGTGAGAATTTCACCTATTAAACACATTTTATAGTAAGTTGTCATAGATAGATAGAAGTCTGTTGATCTACAGACAATGCTTACAATCTTAAGTCCTCATGGGTAGATTCTGTGGGCCAATTGGTCTTCATTGTGGAATTTGTAAGGGGTCCTCTTCATTCCCATGGGTAGGGATGCAAAGATTTGTCAAGTTTCTCTCAATTCCTCATTTTTTTTTCAAAATCTGAAATTCTATTCTCATATATCTGCAGCAATTTGCAAACTGTATTTTCTTTAAAAAAATCTGGGGGAAATTCCACAGCATTTTAGTGTGAATTTCTCCTTCTAAACACATTTTTGTATACATTATAATTAGCATACATATTTTTGCAAGCAATAATCTAATCTAACACATTTTTGTATGTTATTTTCATAAATATATCCATTGTATGCACATTTTCTGTTATATATATATATGTTAAACATTGGTTGGGGAACTGCATTGGAAAAACTGGTAAGTGTGAGTTTTGAAGGATGGCTGTGTTTCAGTTCTCATATTGTTTCAGAAAGTGTGAATGTTATAAATTTGGCTTTAAACGTGAACCAAATCAGATTTCTTTCCCATCTCTATCTCTGGGTGACTTTGTGCCAGTCCCTTCTTTCTTTCACTTCATCATTTTTGTGAGGTTATATGAAGCTGGGGAAAAATGTGTGTCACCCTGAGCTCCTGGGAGGCAGGGTTGGGATAAAACTGTAATACCAAATAAACAACCACTGTACTCTCTTTGTTATGTATTGTTATGCAATTTAAAGCTATTTTTTCCCCAAAGGATCAATGCTAGTAGCTATCACTGAATCTTTTGGAAATAAATTCTATAAGCAAAATGTTTGTTTTTGGGAAGGGCTACTTCCTGTCTTTCATTTGCAACCTCTGGTTTTCTTCACCCAGAAGTTCTCCTTTTTGTCAGTTTTGTCCTTTGCAGTTCACTTGGCTTTTAAGAACTTTGTGTCAATTCTGGACTGTTATGTAGCGGTATTTTATTTCAACACACACACACCCCGCAATCCATCAAGAGTCCTTCACTGGGAAAATATTTTCCTTATCACAGCGCCTCTGATGATTAATAATGAACCAGGTGATGAATGTGAACAAAAGGGTGGCAATTACAATTTCATTAATCACTTAATAATTGGGGTCTGTGGCTCACTTGTGACTTCAGGCTTATGCATCCAAAGGAATTAAGGAGAAATTCCTATTCATCATAGGGTTGCTGGCCCTGACAAAGGCCTGTTGCTAACAATAGATCTAATCATTTTCAAGATGCACTACAATTAAGAGGCTGTGTGATAAAGGAGAAACAGCACTGGTCCCACAAGACCCAAGCAAGGAACCTCTCTCTTTACACCACTGATTTAACATTAAATGTCATCCAATAAATCCTGTGTCTCTGGAGGTTTATAAATGTTTGAAGCCTTAATAAACTCAGCTCAACTTACTGTCTGTATTCACGAGCAGTGCAGCCTGGCCTGTACAGAGGGACATTTGTTCTTGGTGTCACAAAAGAATCAAATTCTTTTTAAATCTCCTTCTGTTTTAACTTTTGTGCATATGACAGTCAAAACATGTGTTTTACAAATAACAGACTATAGGCAAATTAGCACAAGAAGAGCCCTCCTGGATTGGGCCAAAGTTCCACAGCCTATTGAGTTGCTACTTGAATGAAGGAACAACGCAACTGCAAAAGCCTCTGTCGCTCATTTTAGAACATCAGCTTTGCATGCAAAAGGACCCAAGTTCAATTGCTGGCATCTCCATGTAGGGCGAGGAGAGGTCCCTAGAAAACTCCTGCCAGTCAGTTTAGACACTGCTGAGCAGGATGAACCAATGGGTCTGACTCATTAAAGGCAGCTTCCTATATCCTAAAGGGGCTGTGCTTCTGCACCATAATCTCCGCACTCTTTGTCATGTGGCCCCTTTCGGCTTCCCATGCACTGGGGTGTCTGCTACAGTTCAAGGTTCTTGTATTTGTTTGCAAAGCCTTTAACAACTTGGGTCCAGGATACCTGAAGGAGTACCTAATTCCTTATATCCCTTCCTGATGACTGAGGTCTTTGGGAGAATCACTGTTTGTGGTCCCCCATGGCTCAGACCCATGACTCACATCTAGCAGGGTGATGAACTGTTACATCTACTGTGACATTCAGTACTGTGGGCCCAATTTCCCTCCATAAAGGAAAAGGCCTCTGTCTGAGATCCTTGAGATCAACTGCCAGTCAGAGTAGACAGTTCTGAGACGGAATGTGGTGATTCAGTATAAGAGAGCTTCTTATGGTCACCACTACCTGCACAGTTGATGGCTGCCACATGATGCCATTCAGGACACTAGTAATCAGGGATGTAGTCTTCTGGGGCCTGGGGGGATCTTAGACCCCTTACATTTTGGGGATCAGGGTCACAGCAGGGCCCTTGTGTCTCCAGCATCCTGTGACCCAATCAGCCTGAAAGGAGAGTATGTTAGCCCCTGAGAACAGTGTTCTAACATGCTTCCCTGCCCTTTCTTGCTGATTGGAGCCAATCAGAGTGGAAGGAATTGAGTCAGCCACTGCTGCAGTAAGGTTAAGGTCGATGTAAAGTAGCCTTCCCCAACTTAGGGCTCTCCAGATGTTTTGGACTACCATTCTCATTAGCTTCAACCATCATGGCCAATGGTTAGGAATAATGAGAGATTGAGTCCAAAACATTTTGGAGGGCACCAGGTTGGAGAAGGGTGGTGTTAAGAGTGTAAGATGAATGTATGTGCTCTCACACATTGGAAGAAATAATGCCCATCGACCTTTACTGAGCACCACTAGTAATTAAATAGATCAGGCATATATGGAATTTTGGAAATAAGGTGAAGCATTAAAAGATGGAACATAAAGAGTCATTTAGCTATGGTGGAGAAATAGCTGTGAATACAAATAAGATACCTGTTCTCTTCCACATATAATAGGCACTGTTTGTGGAACATATGTTTTCCTATTATTCATATTAACCTTGTGCTCAGGCAGTTAGTATCATTGAAGCAACATCAGAGCCATCACTTAATGGTTGTTGGAGACAGTTTCAATTTAATCTGAGCATATTCGCAAGAACATTCTTAACTCCCCCCCCTACACATATGCTCCTAAGAATGTTTCAAACATTTTCTGCAACATTATCCAAGTAGAAAAAAGTCTGGAAGGTACTTCTCTCTCCACATCTTCCATAACTTCATCGTGATGAGACACCACATCCTGTTTCTTGGTATGCTTGATGAAGGCCACTTCTTCCCAGCTTGCTCTTTGACACCATTTTGACGACTGTCCTTTTCATTTGAATAGTCCATTAGGTGGTCACTTTGCTTGGATTGGCTGTGCATTTGCAAGTCCTTGCTGCTGACGAGCACCCTGCGCCGCTTCATTCTGATTCACCTGGGAGTGTCCACCTCCAAGAACTTAATCCTGATAAGAGAATCTACAACTCAAGCACTGTGCATGTCTGCATTTCAGATAGTGGAAGTGTGCCTTTACCACTTTTAAAAAGTTTTAGAAGCTTAACAAAGTTTTTAAAGGTTACCACTGTTCAAAGCTCCAGTTTTCCCACACCCTCATTCCACAGCAATAGATCTGAGAATGCTTCCCACACATGCTCGCTTTACACTGTATATTGGAATAGGCAGACTCTCTGTCCATCTCCCACAAGTGAAAACATGACATGTGATGTAACTGATTTGCATTGTTCATTCCCCTCAAAGGAGGGATTGAGTAGGTTGAACACCAATGGTTTTCCAATCTGGTCCTGTCCAGATGTCTTGGACTACAACTCCCACTTTCCTTGACCATTGGCTAGGCTGACAGGAGTGATAGTACAAAATGTCTAGAGGGCATCAGGTTTGGGAAGGCAAACTAACAGCACAACCCAAACCCAAGATCCGCTGGGATGAGAGAGGTTGGATTTGGCAGACCTTGGGCTTTCCTAGCTGAGCCGGAGCACAGTCAGGGCTACCCCATTGTAAGTCCCTCATCCTGGCTGAGCCAGATACACCAGCAGCTGCTAGAGCTCTGCTGGTAGACCTTGAGGTCCCCCAAAAGGGTGTTTTGTGGATATGACAGGGATGCAGCAAGGAGAGAGTTATACCTATTCCAAACACTGTTCAGCTTGGTTATGTGAACTAGGGTCCAATCCTCAAAACTCAGGTCCACACTCACCTCACCAGCCAGCTCCAGAGTTTGTAAAAGAGGTTATTTATGCCATCCTAGGTTACTCCAGATTTCTATAGTTAGGATTGCTCTGTAACTTACTAACTAATAGCTATATAAGGTCACCCAGTAATTCTGTTCTCTGGGCGACTCACAAATGCTATTTTAATTTTGTTTCATTTTTCTCTACATGTATGGAGTTCATTTTCTGTTGTCGTACATGTAACATGTTTTTCCCCTCCTCAACACATTACAACTGACATTCCATCTTTTATTGTTTATTTCTTGATGGTAATATTGATATTGTGACCTTTTGTTCGCTCCCTGAGTTTATTTTTCATCATCTCAGGGAGCCTTCCCTAGAATGACTTGACTTCAAGTGGCTGGGTGAGAATACAGAGATTTCGATGAAAGTAATTCTTGTGTCAAGACTTGGGCATGTCAATGGCTGTAAATTTGATTTTATTGCTAACCCTGTGCCAGACAAGTACTTGCTGGTTTGTGCAATTTCTTGCTGATAGTTTCTCAGCTGTTATTTAAACAATTAGGTGCATAATTTCTATGGGGAAAAAGAGGAACCTTGGTGATCTTTTATTTTTTGGTTTGTGCTTTAACTGTTTGTGTGCCTTGCCTACAATCTTGGGAATACCTTTATAAACCAACTATTTTTAATTTGTCAATCTATATATTTCCTTCCTCTCTCCAAAATTGGATGTGAACTGCTATGGAGGGGGAAATCAGACTATGTAAACCAGCAACGGAATAGAATTGCACACAAATAGAAAGTTTTATAATTCTGTGCTGCTTTAAAATACATTGATGTTTAAACATAAATAATCAAAAGTTAAATGGAAAAAAAATAACTTTTCAGAATAAAATGTGCAATTGAGGATCAGGAGGAGAAGAAAGGAGGTGCTGGCAACAAAAAAAATCAGCAGAGTTTAGCCAAGGATAATAGAAGAGCTTGGAGGACAGAAGATTTAATTGCAGCAAAATCAGGTATGGCCCACGAAACTTTAGTCCTATCCACACTACTGTATACATTTAAAGCAATATCATGCCCTTTAAAACAGTCATGGCTTCCCCGAAAGAATCCTGGGAACTTTTAAATTGTTAAAGGTGCTGAGAGTTAAGAGACTCCTCTTCCCCTCACAGAGCTACAGTTCCCTGGGAGGAGTTGGTTGTTAAATTACCCTGGGAATTTGATTTTAATGCAGGAAAAGTGGAGATATATAGTTATCTGACCCTGCAATCCTATGTTCCCTGAGAGGACATCCCAAGGGCCATGGGAAGTATCAGCTATCTTTCTCCAAGGGTAGAGAGAGTGGTCCAAACTCAGAGATGGAGATCTGATGTCTCCTCCCCATCACTGCAGAACCATCTGTGGCCCTTGCCCTACTGACTTTGGACCAATGACTTCAGTAGGGTCAGAAAGGGGGGCTGATTGTAGGGGTGTGTGTCAGGGTGAAGCAGGGACAGGCAGGGATCTGGAAGCACCTATGTCTTTCCAGTCCCATGACACACCCCTACACCAGGGTCGAAACTGTGCCAGCCCTGGAGCAGGCATAATGGATTTTCTTCCCTTTGGGAACAATGAAAGGTAGGTAGGTAGGTAGGTAGGTAGACGGACGGACGGACAGACGGATGGACAGACGGATGGATGGATGGATGGTTGTTTGTATCAGCTACTAGCCATTGCAATTTGTGAAAATTAAGCAAATCAATTTAAGGGGAAAATGGGAAAGGACAGAACAGTGTTCCTCCACCCTCCTTTCCACCCTATTTGTGAGCACCCAGCAAGGCACCAGATGGGATGGTTTGCCTGCTTTCGGTTCTCTCCAACCACTTGCCTGTAGAGCTGAGTCTTTAAAGTGCTTCTGATTTTATGTCACAGTTAATTACTGTGCATTAACAGGGTAGAAGTGAAATGATTTCTCTTTCCATATCTCAAGTTTGTACTGCAAGCTGAAAGTAGTATGGCATTCCCCTGGGGAATCCTGAAGACCTAATCAATCTGAAGTAACTAGAGCAACCTCAGCCACTTCACAGAAGCATAAATCCCACAGTTCACTAGGGAAACCATGCCAGTTCAACTGATTTAAAATTATTTGGTTTCTATGTATTTGTTTAGAATACTTCTATCCTGCTTTATGGCCCTCAAAAGCTCTCCAAGCAGCTTGCAAACAAAACTCCCAATAAAAATCAATTTCAAGTACTGGTATCGGGAATAGAAATAACATGCTGTCCCTTTGGTGCCAGGATTATTTAGGCCGTATTTCGTGCCTCATCCTTGCTGTTGTTCTTTGGCTACTGCCTACTATGCAGTAGAGCTAACTAAGGTCCCTTGAAGCAAGATCTGCCTCAGCCCATAATGGAGGCAGTTGTCAGTTGTAGATGTCCCTCAGGAGAACATGAGTCTTCTTGCTCCATTCAGGCTTCCATTCCCCACCCACTACTGGATGATTTCTGAAGTCACTATATGGAACCTAGGAAGCTGCCTTATTTGGAATCAAAGCATTGGCCTATCTAGCTCAGTACAGACTAAAATGATTGGAAGTGGCCTTCCAGGGTTTGAGACAGGAGCGTTTCTCAGACCTACCTTGGGATTTCTTCTGCATGTGTAGTATGTGTTCTGCTACTGAGTAAACATCATGGGGTCTGAACTGGCGGTGACCGACCAGGAGAGAGACCTCGGGGTTGTAGTGGACAGCACGATGAAAATGTCGACCCAGTGTGCGGCAGTGTGCGGCAGCTGTGAAAAAGGCAAATTCCATGCTAGCGATAATTAGGAAAGGTATTGAAAATAAAACAGGCGATATCATAACGCTGTTGTATAAATCTATGGTGCAGCCGCATTTGGAATACTATGTACAGTTCTGGTCACCTCATCTCAAAAAGGATATTATAGAGTTGGAAAAGGTCCAGAAGAGGGCAACCAGAATGATCAAGGGGATGGAGCGACTCCCTTACGAGGAAAGGTTGCAGCATTTGGGGCTTTTTAGTTTAGAGAAAAGGCGGGTCAGAGGAGACATGAAGAAGTGTATAAAATTATGCATGGCATTGAGAAAGTGAATAGAGAAAAGTTCTTCTCCCTCTCTCATAATACTAGAACTCGTGGACATTCAAAGAAGCTGAATGTTGGAAGATTCAGGACAGACAAAAGGAAGTACTTCTTTACTCAGCGCATAGTTAAACTATGGAATTTGCTCCCACAAGATGCAGTAATGGCCACCAGCTTGGATGGCTTTAAAAGAAGATTAGACAAATTCATGGAGGACAGGGCTATCAATGGCTACTAGCCATGATGGCTGTGCTCTGCCACCCTAGTCAGAGGCAGCATGCTTCTGAAAACCAGTTGCCGGAAGCCTCAGGAGGGGAGAGTGTTCTTGCACTCGGATCCTGCTTGCGGGCTTCCCCCAGGCACCTGGTTGGCCACTGTGAGAACAGGATGGTGGACTAGATGGGCCACTGGCCTGATCCAGCAGGCTCTTCTTATGTTCTTATGTTCTTATGGCAATATTTTCAAGCAAATTAATTGCTCGTTGCTGTATGTGTGGGGTGCGTGTGTGTTGTTGAAAGAATCCTTCACATATTTGGCATCCTTAGATGCATATGGAACAAAGGTTTTGCTTTTGTATATTAGAGCCTCCAAGTAGGATGCTTTTTCACACTGAGTTCTGCTTTCTTTGTTGCCCTTGAGGCATCGTGAAATTGCAGCCTTTTTGTTGTTGTTGCTCCTAAGGCTGCTGGCCAAATAAGAGAAAAACATAGTTTTACAGATTTTATACATGCAGGATAATGAGTTTAGAAAGCTAGATTTCTGCTTGATGTTTTGTGCCAGAGAAAGAAGTCTTCCCTCCCCACTTTCCTCTGCCAAATTCAGACCAAAGGAGCAATAAAAGTAGAGGGAATTGTTATGTTGTCATTTAGGTTGAGTATCTATCTTCTTTTGTGACACTGGCAAACAACATAGACTAATAGGCACATAAACTAGGACTGTGTAAGGATGTACGGTTCAGCGGGTTCATGTGGAGGGGGCAGTCAGTGTATATTGCTCCCTGTTTGGCTTGCATAGTATTGTCACTGGCATTGTTTCTTTGTGCATGTGTGCACACGCACACACAAACAACATTTTTATTATAAAGGTAACAGACCACATTCACACTATGCATTTATTCCACTATTATTCCACTTTAAACCGTCATGGCTTTCCCCAAAGAATCCTGGGAGCAGAGCTTGGAAAAGTTACTTTTTTGAACTACAACTCCCATCAGCCGAATCCAGTGGCCATGCTGGCTGGGGTTGATGGGAGTTGTAGTTCAAAAAGTAACTTTTCCAAGCTCTGCCTGGGAGTCATAGTTTGTTAAGGATGCTGAGAGTTGTTAGGAAACTCCTATTCTCCTCACAGAGCTAAAACTGCCGGAATGGGTTAACACTCAGTTTCTGTTCCTAAGAACTCTGAGAACTGTAGCTCTGTGAGGGGACTCGAGGTCTCTTAACAACTCTCAGCACCCTTCACAAACTATACTTCCCAGGATACTTTCGGGGAAGCCATGTCTTTCTAAAACAGAATAATAGTGGAATAAATGTATGGTGTGAATTTGGCCTAAACATGTACAGATGACCTAATAAGTACAATCTATAATTTGTTCATATAGTTAAGCCTATTTTGTCAAATAACATCAGCCATCACATCCCTTTATTGCAGGTTTCCTAACCCTAGCGCCCTTCAGCTGCTGTTGGACTGCAGCCACCGTTATCCCTGACCACTAGCCATGCTAGCTGAAACTCATGGGAGTGGTAGTCTAAAACATCTGGAGGGCACCAAGTTGGAGAAGGGTGATTTTTCAGTATCAGTTATTTAGATAGATTCTTCATGTTTCCATTTACCTGAATACATGAAATTGACTATGGATTGTTTGACCATGGATTCTCTTCTTCAGTACTGAACAAATTAATTGGTCATCCCTAGACTCCATATTACATGTGAGGGGTGGGGTGTTTCCAGCTACCCCACCACCCCCTACCTTTGGAAGCCTTGTAAGAAGTTGCAGCAAGAGTAGGACTGCGAGTAACATCATGAGTGGGATGTCCGTAGGAGCAAAGTTGAAACTGTCTAATTTCCTTTTATTTTTGCTATATTGCCAAGAAGTGCAATGTTTCCTCCTAACAGATGTAATGTTGTTATATTTATAGTGCTGAAAAGGATTTTGTGTTTGCTGTTTTTTTGCTTTGTTACTGTTTTTTATCATTTTTGTTATCATGAAATTGTTTTTGTGATTGTTGTATACTTTGTTGTAAGCCGTTTGAGCACAATTTTTGTGTGGAAAGGCGGCATACAAATAAAAAGGATGATGACGCGAGACGGATCTTGGAATTGTTGATCACAAGCTGAATATGAGCCAACAGTGCAATGCCGGTGCAAAAAAATGCAAATGATATTTTAGGCTGCATCAACAGAAGTATAGTTTCCGAATCACATGCAGTCTTACTTCCCCTCTGTTCAACACTGGTTAGGCCTCATCTTGAGTACTGCAACCAGTTCTGGACACCACACTTTAAGAAGGATGCAGAGAAACTGGAACAGGTTCAGAGGAGGGCAATGGGGATGATTAGGGGACAGGAAACAGAGCCCTATGAGGAGAGACTGAAAGAACTGGGCATGTTTAGCCTGGAGAAGAGAAGAGTGAGGGGAGATATGATAGCACTCTTCAAGAACTTGAAAGGTTGTCACACAGAGGAGGGCCAGGATCTCTTCTCAATCATCTCAGAGTTCAGGACACAGAATAATGGGCTCAAGTTACAGGAAGCCACATTTCAGCTGAACATCAGGAAAAACTTCCTAAGGGTTAGAGTGGCATGATAATGAAACCAATGACCTAAGGAGGTGGTGGACTCTCCAGCATTGGAGGCATTCAAGAGGCAGCTGGACAGCCACCTGCCAGGTATGCATTAATTTGGATTTCTTGCACTGAGTGGGGGGTCGGATTCGATGGCTTTATAGGCCTCTTCCAACTCCACTAATCTGTGATTATCATGTTCAGCCTGTTCCAGGTGATCCAGTGTTATAGCCACAAGATCTAACAGTTCCACTATTTGTATGATCTTCCTCACCTTAATGAAGATTCACTTTCAAAGATGTGTGACATTGTTCCTATTTGCAGTGTCCTTACTGGCCTGTCTTCCCACTCATTGAATGTGAATTGGTCATGTTGTCTGAAGTTTATTCAAGCAAAGATATTATTTCATTAAAAAAAATACTCTAATTTAAAAGTTTGTGGTCAGGTCTTAAGTCTTTGCCCAGTCCTTACTAATTTTGCTGCTCTTGGATATCCAGCATCATGGGGAAGCAAAGCAGGAATAAAATGACTGTTTCATACATCCTTGCATTAGAGAGTGCACTTCTAGATCTCTCATATTTTAGACCTTTGGAGTTTGGTTTCCAATAAAGGATTGATACTGCCTTTATGTCAGGCACCATTTGTCTGAATAGTCCTGGGCAAGTCCATATCAGCATTACTCTTTTTTAAAAAAAGTCAAACTTTGAAGTATATATAACTTTCTGGTGAATTAAATATTAACTAAAAGCATTCATAAAATATGATTTAATGAGAGCTTTAAAGCATATCTAATGAAATATAGATTTTCTGCCCACATAATTTTTATACATAAAAATACACATGCATGCACATACTCTCTCAACCACATGAACTCATTGTACACAGAGACTTCTTACTTATATAAAGCTTTGGAAGCTGGTGAAACTGCAGCTGTATATCTCCTCACCCAGGAGGTCTATATTCATAACTGTTAAGCAAACCTCATCCAAGGAATAATCATCCTGTGAGACTTGATATAGAGTCCTGCCAATTCTTCACATGAGGCAACAACTTTATGTGCTCTGAATTTGAATCTGTGGAGGAGGCATGGGGCCGCATGAGCTAGACCCACCGTCTCCATCTCTGACCTTTTTATGTTGTGTGGGAAGCTCTGAAGGGGGGTTCAAAGTGGGTTCAGTTGAACGTGCTTACAGTCCTCCCCATGACCAGGAACACTGTGTGATCAGCATTCCTGATTGCAGGCAGAATTGTTAATACATTCAACAGAACACATTTTCAGCCACTCTTCAGATCTTCCTTCTCAGTGACCATAAAAAGAGCCAGCTGAGTCAGTCCAGTGGCCCATCTAGTCCAACATCCTATTATCACAGTGGCCAACAAGATGCACTCTCCTCTCCTGTGGTTTTCAGCAACTGGTATTCAAAAGCATACTGCCTCCACCAGTGGATCAGGATGAACATGGTGTACGGTTGGCTCTCACAATCCCACACTCCCTTCCACAGATACAAATACAGAACACCAGAGGAGTGTCTCTGTTTACTTCTATATAAGTTCTACCCTGCATTTTTTATTAGGCATAGCCCAAAAGTCATAGCAGCTTACAAAATTATTTTAGAAAGCCACATAAGTACAATAATTATTATAACAGAAACAATAATCAGAGCAACAGACTAGAATAAGTTAAAAGCTTGCAAGTGAGGGAACCAACTGTACCTATTTATATACACAGTTTGGGTGCTGCAATAGAAAAGGTCCTGTTTCATTTTCCAACCAAACATGCTTCTGAAAATGGTGAGACACACAGCTGGGCTTGTAATGTGGGCAGGCAGGTTCATATGGGAGGAGATGGCTCTTCAGATATCCTGTGTCCTGTCTCAGACATAAATAGGGACACAACTGCAATACCCTAATTCCAGTACCAACAATTATTGCCCAAGGCCCTTTCCCATCCACAATTGCAGTGGTGGCTGGTGCCGGTTGAGACTGGAGGGGCGGAAGGCAGGCAGCCCAATAGTAGCTGGAGCCACAGTCAATGACAGGCAGAGCCAACTCTTTCTAGTATTGTCCCCACTGTCCTCCCTGCTAAGATCTAAATGGACAACACTGAGGACAAGGAAGCTGACAGGCAGTGCCATCCTCTAGACTGGTTGGAAGTAGCGAGCGAGTGCTCGCTGAAAGGTGACTGAAGTTGATGGGGCAGCGTGTCATTCGCCCCCATGGACCAGCCTGCACTGCACTGTTGAGTATTGCTGAAGCCCCTCTGCTATGCCATCTGAATGCTGTATTCATTTACTTTTCAGTAGCTAGTCTTCCTTATGTTTAAAAGACAGAGGCATGTGTGTTCTTCTTAAATATATACTTAGAAAGCATGACAGCCCTACAATATACCACAGTGGCTGCAGTGTGTGAAATGGCAGGTTGTGAACTAGATGCCACCTGCTGTTGGATCCGTCTGAACTGGAGGTGCTGGGGACAGAACCTCCTGTGTGAAACGTGGGTGCTCTGCCACAGAGCTACATTTCTCTCCCCCAGACTCCACAGCATAAGCTCTGTTTGCTTTGAGACCCTACTAGGGATGGGGGCAGGGAGAGAAATCAGATTAAGTTTGTATTTAAAGGTAAGCCCACCTAATTCTCCCTTTTCCGAAACAATACTGAAAGGGAAACACAGCCTTCCTTCTAAATCTGCACTTCTCTGAATTTTGCAATGCAATTCCTCAGCTAAGACATGCACTACAATACACACAGTAAGGTAAAGTGTGCATTAAAATGCATAGAATCATAGAATAGTAGAGTTGGAAGGGGCCTATAAGGCCATCGAGTCCAACCCCCTGCTCAATGCAGGAATCCAAATTAAAATATCTATTAGTGAAAATAACACACCACATTTCATTATATTGGGAAACATTGCTTTGCAAAAAAATTGTGCATTTTTTGCATGTTAGGAAGATAGGAAGCTGCCTTATACAGAGACTGTTGGTCAGTCTAGCTCAGTACTATCAACACGAACTGACAGAGTCTCTCCATGATTTCAGGCAGGAGTCTCTCTCAGCCCTAACAGGAGATTCCAGGGATTGTACCTGGGACTTTCTACATGCAAAGCAGATGCTCTGCCACTGAGCTACGACCCTTCCCTATATTAGGCAAAATTGCATATAGATTTGGGGACGTTAAAATAATTTTGTACCGAAATGCTGATGAGTTTCCACGAGGACTTTAAAAAAACAAGAACACACATACATGCACGCTGCAAACTGATGTGGAAATGTGGAGAGATGAAGACTGGAAAAATGAGAAACGAATAGAGAGCAAAATTGACAGGTTCATCCATCCCTTGGGCCCACACTGTGTAATATGTAGTGAGTAACCCAGCATTTTGGGCAGAGAGATGCATTCCCCTGTGATTCTCGCTAGTGCAAGATCTTCTGCATTCCTAACTTTCTTCCGGCGAGTCCACCAAGTAGCATAGACTTGATAATACTGAAGCACAGCTCCTTCCTGTCCAGCAATCTGTGCTAGTTACATCCCGGTTTTCCTTTGGGAGCCCCAACTCTACTCTATATGCTCTCTTTCAATAGAAATATTGGATACCACTTCCCCAGAGAACTTTGGAAAGCTTGCAGTTAAATGGAAAGTATAATACCCTTGAACCTGTGTCTTGCCGTGCCTGAAAAGTATATCATACGAGCGTTATAAATAAAATATAAATGGTAAGGGTAATGGAATAGAGCTACCTTAACTTTGCTTTTCTGTTCTCATAAAATCAAGCACCCTTAGAAGAGAAAGCTAATACGAAGTTCTCTCTCTCTCTCTCTTTTTTCTGAGTATGTTTTAATGCCAACCCTTAAAGTGTGTTTAAGTGAAAGAGAGGAGAGAGAGAGAGAGAAAAATCAGGCTGAACCACAATTATTTGAAGCAAGCTGCTTGGAATTGGATATAAGCCACACTTTTGTCTCACTGACATGAGCGGGTTTAAATGTGAGCACTTTGGCTGCTTGTTGGGATGTGGTTTAGGTTCCGTTAAATGTGTCTCGGAAGAGAATAAGCAAAGTATATAGAATTATGGAAGGATACACATCCAACCGTCTGGTTCTCTCTGTGATAGTCCAAAATGGACCATAACAAATATGTGATTAAAATTCATTTTAATGGGATTTGTGTGGGAGAACTATGTTGCAGATTATGCCAGTTGTGTGCAGTGCTTGGAATGCAAAGCTTGAGCACTATGGGATCACCAGTGTGTCCAAATACAACCCATACAGTAAGAGCTCCCCACCCTTTTGTTCTAGGCAAATGATGAAAAATAGAATCTGCTAAGGCACATAGTATTAGATTGCCATTTCTAACCACAGTTTTTTAAAAATAAAATAACATAAAGCAAAAGTGACTTGGGGTTCAGTTTAACTTGTGTTTACACTGGGCTAAGGGGAATTGGATGCAGCAGACCTCCGGCTGAGCCAGCTGGGTCCCGGCACAGCTGGGCTACACCAGTGTAAATCCCTCAGCCCGGCTAAGCTCGGGTTCAGCCGGCTCAGCCGAGACTGGGGTAAATGAAGCCAGTATAAGCCAGAGTAAGTCCTGAAAAATGGGCATTCAGTGGCCGTGTCAGAGGTGTGTCAGGGGAGGGGCCAAATGAGGGGACTTAGGCCACATCCAACTCTCGTTCAGAGTGCTCCTGCAGGTCCCAATTCAGGCAAAAGTTACGCTGGCAAAAAGGTTGGTCTAGGAAAATAAATACAATAGAAGTCAATGGAGAGGACCCAGTCCTCACAGACTGGGCCCAGGCTCCCCAGCTAGCCCCACGTCCACCTCTCCAAAAGAGCTTCCTGGTGATGGCACGGGATGCACATTGTCTGGCCCTCCCCTGCTGCAGATACTCGTGAGGATCTGTCCTGCTGTCATTGGGGCAGGCATTGTGCCAGGGTTTCCTGCCCGACTCCTGTCTGTGCTGGGGCTGTGGTTGTGTGCTTCTCTTTGGTGTCTTGCAATGAATGGTCTTTCTGCGTATGCCTGTGTGTGGTGCCTGATCTTTGGGTTGCAGATTCCTGCGTGTGTGCTCTTGGGACTTGTGTTATGAGTGCAATGGGGTGTGTACATGCTGGTGGTCTCCACGTGTGTTTGTTTACCTGGTCATCCTGTGTTGCTCTGCCTGTGCGTGCACCTGATTGGCAGCACAACTGGTGGGCATGTGTGGTGTGTGTGTCGGATTTGGCCTTCTGATTGGCTGGCAGGGTGGCTGCTGCTATGGACGCCTCTAGGCAGGGTGGGTGTGTTTGTGTTCCATTGCTGGGGATCCCAGGCTGCTTCTCATGGGCTGTGTGTGTGGATTTGCATTGCTAGTGCCCAGCACTGGTGGGATGTCTGGGGACTGTCCCCTGTGCTCCCCCACAGATGGCTGTTGCTGCCATGCCAATGACAGCTCAACTGGCAGCCTGAGTTTCCCTGCCGTTCTCTCCTCTGTCTATCTCCTCAAGAGGAGTGTACTTGCATTTCAGGGGGCTTGCTTTCCAGTAGGGGTATTAGGAAGAGCAGGTTTTTACTTTCTGGTCCCTGAACACAACTCTGCCAGCTGAGCCAATGTTCAGCCAACCCAGAGGCTCCTGAATGGCAAATGGATGCGGCAGAACTTTACACCAGCTTGTCTTGTACCAGCGCCGCTTATGCTTCTCCTGAGATGGATTTCTCTGTTGGGCCTCATTCGTACTAGGGAGGGGGGAGGAATTTGTCTCACTTGTGTGCTGTGAACCAGCCCAGTTCAATGCTTGAAAAACTGGAGCTTTGTGTATTCTGCTGTAAAATGACCTGATATGGAACTCCAAGACTGTGCATAGGAATAGTTTTTGAACATCACAAATTTTCTGATGCGAAGAACATAAGAACCGAGAAAGAGCCTACTGGATCAGGCCAATGCACCATCTAGTCCAGCATCCTGTTCTCCAACCAGATGCCAAAGAGGACCTAAGTGCAAGAGCACTCTTCCCTCCTGTGGTTTCCAGCGACTGCTATTCAGAAGCATGCAGCCTCTAATAGTACATCAAGGTGATTAGGGTGTGGCTGGCTTGCACAATCCCACACACCCCATCACAGATACTAGTTCACTACAGACACAGACACACACACACACCCCTTCTATTTATTTCTTTATTTGGAAATGTCTACCCTGCATTTCTTTTTTAAGCTTAGCCCAGAATTCATAGCAGTTACACAATTATTATTTTTAAGAAAAACATACTCAAAATAGTTATCACAATAATTGAATAGCCTGTGGCTAGCTAAAAATAAATAAATCTATTATTATTTTTTGTGTATTTAATTTATATCCCTCCCTCCCAGAAAGAGCTCGGGGAGGCAAACAAAAACACGAAAAGCACTTTAAAACATCTTAATTTTTTTTTTAAAAAAAACTAATAAAAGTATAAGATTATGTGCATTTAAATAGATATCTAAATTCAAATTTTCATGCTGATGATGATGGTGATTTGCAGATTAATGTAGAAACAGGGCGGAGTGAGTTTATGAATTAATTAACCTAAAAATGGCATGGGCCACACATATACTTAATTATCCATCCCTGTATGACAGCTATATCTATGACTGTCCATTCATACACAAAATCAGCACTCTAGATTAAAATCATGCACGTGTGAAACATCCCTTACCAAAAAGTAGCATGAAAACAGTTGTGAGTTAAACAGCCTACAATAAGTAATATGTTACCCTTAATTTATTTGGCTGCAAAGGCATTTTTAAAAAGGCAATGAGACCAAAATATATATCAGTGATGTGACCCCTCAAATGTTTATCTGTTTAGGGGGTGGGGAAAAGATATTTGCAGAAACCTATATGCAATTTGACCATTCTTATTCATTCATTTATTTATTTTAAAACATGTTTGTCTACTGTGCAAAAACAACATAATGCTGACAGTTTCATTTTGGAATCTTCTACTGCAATCTTAGGTTATGATAAATTTTAGCTATAAAAAGGGACCATTTTGGTGTCAATTTACCATTTAGCCATGACAGCAAAATATCAGCAAATGGGAGCTGTAAAGAGATGAGGCAGGACAATGGGAAGCCTTATATATATTACTGGGATGCATAAAAGCAAGGACAAGTGTGTGTGTGTATGCATGTGCATGTATTTTGCTATATAAAAGAAATTGCTCAGACCATAGTTCTGAGCTACAAGAGGGACTGGCTGTTAAATCACTCTAGCAATTGTAGCTCTGTGAGGGGGATAGGGGGTCTCCTAACAACTCTCAGCACCCTTCACAAACTGCACTTCTTTGAGGGAAGTCATGACTTGTTGAAGTGGAATAATAATGGAATAAATGTATGATGTAAATGTGACCTGGATTGACTCTGACTAGTACCTAGCATTGCATATAACCCCTACAGTTAAAAGGATCAGCTAACATGTAGCAGGGAAGACCTCTGTGCCCTTTCTGTAGGAGAATGTTTGGGCACTTCTACTGTTTTGTTCTGTCTAGAAATCATTTCTTAAGTACTGTGCAGTCTCCCTGGCTACCCACGCTTCCTGATCTGGAAAAAAAAAAACACATTTATTTATTTATTTATTTATTTAATTACATTTCTAGACCGCCCTATAGCAGAAAGCTCTCAGGGCGGTGTACAACAAATCACCTCATGGTGTCTTCTCTTGGGATTTAATTGAAGTGTGAGCACTTGGGGAGGCTGCAGATTTTTTAGAATGATAGAAAGGACACTCACAAACACCCCTCAGCCACCTCTACAATAAGCTAACTGCATCAAAAACCCTGCACCACACCCAACCACACCCATGATAATTTCATTGAAGTTTCTCTTTCATAATTTTTGAATGTGGTTTCTTTTTTATTATTATTAATTGAAGGAGAATGACAAAAAATAATAGTATGCAAGAGAAAATTTCCGCTGTGTTTAGGGTTGTCTTAATCAGGCCATTGTGTCCAGAGTGCTAAAGGGACTAGTGCCATCATAAACTAATCCAATAATCTTTGTTGTTGTTGTTGTTTTCTCCCTGGTTTTATTTATTCTGGATTCTCCAATGTTTTGGGGCTAGTGGCACACTTTGAATTTTGAGAAAGTGCTGTGATTGCCAATCCCAAAATGGTTGCTGTGGGAGCGTGGCATGTCTGCTGTGGGAGCGTGGCATGTCTGCTGTGGGAGCGTGCCACAGCACAAAATGTCAGCCACATCTAAAAAGGCAGAAAAAGAGACAGGATGAAATGGTGTGTGCATGCTCCCCATCAGTGGGAAAAGAGACTGACATCAGACGCTACCACATTCACAGAGAGAAGCTCTTTGCACCTCTCATTTCAGCAGAACAGGAGAGAGGGAGGTTGTCAGATCCTGGCAAATAATAAAATATGGGGATGTTTAAGGGGGCCTATCAAATGTAGAAGAGGCTGAGCAAGAACTGAACAGGTAGAACAAGCAATCTCTTATGCATTGTGGATTTGGCAGTGGACCTTTATTGAGACCTTGCATGGGCACAATGGTGCCCAGAGGACCATGTTGGCAATTTCTGTTCTACTGCTATTGGCTTTACCTGTTAGCCACCCTGAGTGGTGCAAATGCACTGGAAGAATGGGGTTCATGTTTTCAAAAATAAATAAATCCATCTAACTTCAAAATCCATATTTAAATATTAAAGTCAATATTGTTGGCTTGCATTTTAAATATGAACTGATTTTATGTATTTATTTGCTTGATGCTTTCCCTAGACTATTGCTATAGTGTTGGTGCCTCTAAGAGGGGTGGGATACACATTTAACAATATAAATAAAATTGGGGGGGGGAAACCGATAGAAACCTTGAAGATTTATTATTCGTTTGTTTTTTTTAAAGGGGTGTCTTTCTTGAAAGCCAATCTAATTATAATTGTTTTATGCACATTTTTGTCATTGCAAGACATTTTGACCTTCCTCTTTCAGAGGTTCTGCCTCAGTCAAAGTGTATTTCCCCTGAAATAGCTAACTCCAGGTTTAGCTGTCTAGAAAATCTGCAAGCTTGCACAGCTGTCTGTGGAAGCCACACAAAACAAAATGTCAATTTGACATGAGCCCCAGGCAGAATGCCTACAGCCTGGTCTACTTTGGTTGAGCTCACAAGGCATGCTCGGCTGCCTATGGCCAGGGCTGTCGGTCTGTAACATTGAACAAGGTTGCATCTGCTGCTTGTACCATGGTACACACACAACCGCGTAAAACCATGATGAGACTCTACCTTGATTTATAAATGTCTTTAACATGCAAGCAAGCATAATGCTTATGGGAATGCTTGAAAAAATCCCCTCAGCTGAATTCCTGCTTGGATTTTGGAATTCTGAATTAACTAGTCTTATTTTCTAAGTGGAACTGATATAGTACCCATTGTTGCATATTTACTTAGTTTTTTTTTCTTTTTACACAACACAGTGTAGGTTCAGTTTGCTGCAACTCTGTAGGAACTTAGGAAGGTGTCTAATACTGAATCAGACCATTGGTGCATGTAGCTCACTATTGTCTACACCAGGGGTTCACAAACTGTGTTCTGTGGCCCACCAGTGGCCCACAAGCTTCATTCAGGTGGTCTGTGGTGTATCCATATTAAATATCCATATTGATTTTTAATTATATTTTTATTGCTTCTGATATTTCTTATATTGTACTGCTGTTTCAATTTGGTGGAATGCAGCTTATAATACATATAAGAAATAAAATAATAAAATACAATTAAAAACCATACAGCATCTAGCATAACACATTATAATTGCTGCAGCATGCAGAAAAGTAATTAAGTGGTCCATCAAGGTCCTCATCAATTTTTAGAGGTCCATGGGGGCGTTTTTGGGAACTATGGGTTTATACTAACTAGCAGCAGAAATAAAGGGTTGTAGCTCAATGATGGGCCATTTGTTTGCATGCAGAAGGTGCCCTTGTCTGAAACCCTAGAGAGCTGCTGCCACTGGCAGCTGGTTGCTTCATGCCAATGGGGCAGCAGAATCTGCTCTGAGTTTTAGTCCAAACTTCCAAGGAGCTATCCAAGGTGCAGAACCTATTTTATGAAAATATTTCAGCATCTTGGAAAGCTCCTTCAAAAATGTTGACCTAAAGCCCGGAGCAGATTCCACTGCCCTACTGACATGGAACCACCAGCTTCCTCTGGCAGCATCTCTCTAAGGTTTCAGACAAGGGCACCTTCTGCATGCAAACAAATGGTCTATCAATGAGCTACAGCTCTTTATTTCTTCCACACTCTGCCCATGCTATACTACCAATGTGCATTTGATGTGCGTGCATGTATTGATAACACTACAGGAAAACACGCACAAATATTATGCCATGTATGCATGAATGTATGTTGGTTTCTTGCAGAGTTTTACTAATATGCAGGTGCATACTGGTGAAACAGAGAAATGCAGAGAGAGCATGCTATATGATGCTACATCCGTTGGCCCTACCAGACCCAATAGATAGCCACCATTGCCTCTTGTGTGTAGATGGTGCCATTTTGGCTGCACTCAGCGAATTAAGATCGCTGTTGGTATATATTGTCTATATATGAAAAGGTTGCAGCCATGTCTTCCTAATCTGAGGTGAAAAGAGATGATAAATCAGCTCCTAATTTTACCAAAGATTTCATTCCTATGCAAAACATGTGACTGGGCAGACTGCAAGCATTTCATCCAATTAAACATGGTTGAGTGTTGTTGCTGACGTTTGTCATTCTGGAAAAGTGTCACAGTCAGTTTACTGATTCTGGAGCTCTTACAGGACAAGAAAGCAAAGAGCCTTTACCAATGTGTACTGAAGAGGAGTGACTCAGGGAGCCATCTTTTATGGGAAGATAGGAACGTTGCAAGGAAGCAAGCTGTTCCTATTTCCATCCAAGCAATGTTGGAGGGATGTGACCTCAGCAGTTCAGGGGCAAACTGGCGCATGTTCTTGTAGCTGAACTGAAGCCTTTGCAGGTGGATGCGCAGCAGCAGCATTTTGTTTTATTTAGTAAAGTTGTATGCTGTCATTCAATATAAAAATGTTTGGAGCACCTCAAATCTATTAAACAGAAGAATAAACACATGCAATAATTGTATTTTTTTTTTTTAAAAAAAAACACTAATGGATATTGACAGAAAAATCTCATATTCTTATTTGAGAGTGGGGAGGGGAAGTATTTGCCAACATAATGACAGCAAAGTAAGTCCTAGGGAAGTCCCAGTGGAGGCTGTTCCATTAGGGTGAATGAGGCACTGCCCCACCAAGCTCAGTCTGCCCTCAGCCACCCCCTCCCACCCTGTCTGCCTCCTTTCTTATGTGAGTCCAGGGGGTGGCTCTGGTGGTCAGCATCCTCCTTAGCCTCAGTGTTGCCTTTATAGAACTCAGCAGCGAGCTGGGTGGGGAGGAAGCTAGAATTAGTTGGATCTGGCCCCTCCTGTCATTGCCTTCACCTACTCTTGGCCTCTCTGCCTTTTGCCCTGCTGGTTCCAGTGGCCGTCAGCCACCAACATTATTACTGGAAAGGCCCTTTCTCCAGTCTGCAAGGAGCCATAGACATAGTTGTGCAAGCATGTGTTTCAAACCTTCCCAGAGTGGACCTCTGATACATTTCGCTCTAAGCACAGTGCCACTGAGAGAGGACATACCTACGCACATGAAAACAGTGGGCAAATCCTAGGAGACTGGACCATGCACACAGCAAATTCAGTTGTATTATAATCAGGACTATGTCGGTAAGCATGACACATGCATACATCACACACTACCCTTACCCTTTTCATATGTTCCACATGTGTACTTCCACCCCAACCCCGAATTAATATTAACACAATCAAACAATTCAAAGGTACCCAAAGATCACCAGATGGCCAACACAGAAGGAACAGTTTTTCTTTCGACTCTACCTCATGGCTTTTGTTTATGAACTGACTGTTAGGGAGTACTGGACTGGAAATAGTCATTTGAGATCATTGCTCTCCTTCAGATTCTTTAAAAAAAATCAATTTTATTTCTTCATTCGTTGAAAACATTTAAACATTGTCATCCCCCCACCCACATTTATTTAAAGCACTTTTTATGCTTCAGCCCCAAAAGGCTCCTAGAAGTTTACAAATCATAGAATCATAGAATAGTAAAGTTGGAAAGGGTCTCCAACCTCCTGCTCCAACCCCCTGCAGGAATCTAACTTAAAGCATACCTGACAGGTGTATGTAATTGTCATGTCACCTACAGAGGTGCGTTTGGCACCTTCACTATACAGTTTTTGGAGAATGCTAAAGACACACCTCTTTACCCTGACCAGAGCTTGGAAGATTACTTTTTAAAAAGTAATAAATTACAGTTACAATTACAATTACATTAATTAGCAGAAACGCTAAAAACACTTTAAAACATCATAAAAACAGACCTTAAAATACAACAAAAACATTTTAAAAAAAGTTTTAAAACATCTTTAAAAAAGGGTTAAAACATATTTTAAAAAACACGTATTAAAAGGCTTGTTGAAAGAGGAAAGTCTTTAAAAGGCGCCGAAAAGATAGCAGAGATGGTGCCTGCCTAATATTCAAGGGGAGGGAATTCCATAGGGTAGGTGCTGTCACACTAAAGGTCTGGTAAAAGATGGTATCTGCAGGAGGCCCTCACCTGCAGAGTGCAGTGGTCGAATGTTGCTCTGCTTATTTGCTGTATGAAGACTACTTTGGTGGCCATAGATACAACATGGTGGCTCAAAGTTTCAAAGCAGACATCATCCTCTCTTGCAGCATGCAGTTTGGGAACTGCAGCACTAGCTTTTATTTATGTTGATGATGCATTTCTGCAGCCAGCCTCAGTATAATGGAATGTAATTTGATAGCTGTTTCTCTGTAAAACATATTGGTCATTGGGGTGAATTGAAGCAAAACAAATTTGATAATGATGGTATTTTAATATTTAATAATGCTTAAATAAAATAGCAAATCAATAACTAATAAATAAAATACTGGGTCATGGTCACTCCCTTTTAGAGTCGTTGACTATTGTGCCTCTTTATTCTAGCCTCTTCATCTCATCTTCTTTGGTGACTGGAGATGGTCACTTGTATAGGGATGGGAGAGAAATTAAATGTTAATGAGATACTACCTAATTTGCACTTCTTGAACCAATACACCAACCAAAACACAGTCATCCTTCACAATTTGCACTTCTCCGAATTTGCAATACAGTTCTGCAACCAAACAATGTGTTCAAACATGCATATACTAGGGGAAAATGTACATAAAATGCATACATCAATGAAAATGCAGTATATTAGGGAAAAGAACTTGCAAAAATTGAATTTTAGTCAACACAGCATGCAAAAATGTTTTTATTAGGAGAAATTTACATAATAATGCTGATGAATTTGTATA